>NC_090877.1:42031442-42068942 GCF_036669935.1 Montipora foliosa | reverse complement strand
AAAACATACTTTTCCTCCATGGTTTTTATTGCACTCTCTTTCGTCATGACAGTATCATCCATTGCCATGGCATAAGTACTCTCCAGCTGTAGAAGAGTTTCAAGTGCTGTTGAATTAATTAATGACTTGTACATCTCAGAGAACACTGTCTCCTCACTCTTATCACTGGCTGAGCTGTAATTTACATGTTCCTGACTGAAAGCACGAGCCCACGATGAGACGTAATCAGATATGCTCTGCGAAGAATTTATTTGCTTGAGTGCTGCATGTGCCATGGTGTCAAAAAGGTCTTGACAAGAAGACTTGTTAAACTCATCCAGATTTTTGGTTAGCTCTGTGGCATGGACAGAATAAGCACATCATAAGTACTGGTGCTGCTAACTCAAAGTAGTTCTCTTTAGAATTACATGTACATGACTAACACCTGTCAGTTTGTTTCCGGACTGTCAGATTGTTTCCGGACTCTAAATTTTTCGTTTATTACACAAGTTTGACCGTCAAAGTTGTGTATTAAACAACTTTGACGGTCAAACTTGTGTAATACACAACTTTGACGGTCAAACTTGTGTATTACACAACTTTGACCGCCAAAAGTGACGGTCAAAGTTGTGTAATACACAAGTTTGACCGTCAAAGTTGTGTATTACACAAGTTTGACCGTCAAAGTTGTTTAATACACAACTTTGACGGTCAAACTTGTGTAATAAACGAAAAATTTAGAGTCCAGAAACAATCTGACAGTCCGGAAACAATCTGACAGGTGTTATGTACTTTAACACAGTGACTCCAGGGAGAGAGTCTTAACAGATTTTACTCAGTCTAACGCCAGATGATTTTACTCGTCATCTGGAGGCATCCTGGGGTGCCTGGGGCGTGAATGGATTAAAAAGGAAAGTAGGCATATTATTCAAGATTTCACTTTTTAACAACTAATACCATACTCATCAGTCAGGGGATATTTTTCTTCTTCCTTCCACAGCCTTCTCAAAATATTTTTCACGAGCAGGTCATAAAGAAAGTGGAGAAGGTTTGGTGCTAAAGGCACCCAACCAAGTGCCCAAAGGATGCAAGCTTCTAGGGGGGTCTGGGGGCATGCTCCCCTAGGGATTTTTTAAAATTTAGACAGTGATTCACAGATGCAATTTGGTGCTATCTGGGGGATTTAAAGTGACAAAATTTCACATATGGAATTGACACTTGCTTGGAGTCTGATAAGAAATACTGGGATGTCACATGTAGTTAAACAAACATTTCATGTGCGCGCCACAAAAAAATATTGCAGACGCCAATTTGTACGTCAAACAAACTTTTTTCAAGCTTTTATAATATCTCCTGTGACTTCACGTTCGAGCTAAAAATGTGTTGTGTCTGACATTTTCTGACTGGAAGGAGACGATCAAGCTTTCTGAGGAGGCGGCTCATTGAGCCGTCAACCGGCCAGTTCCATCCCACCTCCTGTCCATTTTCCATTATAAGCGTTTGTCTTTTGCATTTCTCATTGCTAAACTGACAGAACATTTTTGCCTTGAATCCATGAAATCAGGCCTGGCCCGTCAAGAGGTTGTACAAGTTTATATCAGTCTAGTTAGATCAGTGTTAAAATACGCATCCCTGGTTTGGGCTGGTCTACATGTACCTGTATATTTAAATGCCCTGGTCAAATCAGTTCAAAAGGAATCACTCCACATTATTTTCCCTGTTTAGTAATACAATGTATGAAGAAGCCCATGTTTGCCCAGGGCTGCAGACTTTGTCTGAGCATCACGCTCAAGCTTGCAGACCTTTCAAACAAAACATAACAGCAATGTCATCTCCTTGCATGGCTAGTCTTTGTCCTGAGCAGGCTGGTGTTTGCCATGGATATGGCTTCAGCTCGGGTACTACAGGGCATTGGGTTACACCTAACAATCTGTTTCGCACTGGTACAGTAGCTTTGTTACATTTAATTTTTCATGGTTGTAGTGATTTTGTACTATTATGTATTTATTACAACCAATTTGCTACTTCTACTAGTATTACTATGTAAATTGCTTCCTGACTCCTCTTGTATAAATTTAGCAACATGCCACTAAAAGAGTGAATAAAAATTATTTTTTTTTGTTAAAGAGATTTCTTAAATCATAAAATGGTAAAAACGAACAATAAAGATAAAATCCGACATTTTGGAGTAGTCATGACTCCCTTATCAAGGAAAAATTATATCAGGTAATACAAATTACAGCATTCTTCATGCCAAAAATTGCTTTAAATGCTGTAATTTGCTGGCTTACATTTATTGGCTTGGGTTTTCTCTTTGGAGGGAAAAGATGCAAGAGGATGATGATAATGATAATGATGATAATGATAATGATGATGATGATGATGAAGCCGGCTTTTGGCTAGGTGAGAAAGAAAAATATATTAAATGCACAGGGAGCATCCCAAAGGTCACCCATCGGATTATAAGCCTTCCACTTGATTGGATCATTCTTCCAGTACACATGCACACGTATATGGATTGACCCCTGAATCTCCTCTTCCACCCAAATTCCTCTTTGCTTTCAGACTTACCTGATTCAAGGTAACATGGAAGACTGTGATATGTAATCAACCTTTGCACGAATTCCCTTGCAGATATCTTAAGAGGAATTGGTATTGATACTGTGAGTCTCTGCTCCTTCCCGTTGTCTTTGAAGTCGAAGACAAAATCGCGTTTTTGATCCTCATAACCCGAGCCAAGTAAGTCATCAACCATTTTCTGATTAGCAATTTTATCAAAGAAACATGCGAAAAATAGATTTCTATGTTTCAATTCTCTCCTGTTTGACAGATGAAAAGGCACTACCTCCCCTGAACACACCAAAGTCCTTTTTTAGCCCAAATCGCGCAAAATTGGGCCCTGAAAGAGACACGAGAGTGTCCCGGCAAGAGACATGTCCTCCATGACAGACGATCAGTGAGGGGGCTGGTTACAAGTTATTGACCCAGTCACCCGCAGGTGACAGTTGCGGTAGCTACTTGGTGTACGGGTCACGAAAACCAAGATGGCGGAAGCAGAACATGTACCCGGTAAAGTTGAAACTTGTGAACATGTTCCTTCATTTTAGCCTACTTTACCTCAATCATTTTACTTAAAATCATTGACTTAAGACTTTCCATGTTTTTTGGTTGTTTCATCTGGGTTATGAGCCCGTTTGACTTTCTTTATAAAGAGCAAAATATCTAAATTTATTATTCCAAATGGTCTGGATAACGCAAGCGTTACCAATATTTTTTAAAAACACAAACATACTTTTGAGTTTAAGGAACATGTTTCGATGTTTCAAACATCATCTTCAGATACAGTGAGTGTAGAATCATTGTATTGATAGTTATATATATATATACAAATTATCTTGTAAAATTTTTTATGGTACAGTCACTATACATGGCTGAAGATGTTGTTTGAAACATCAAAACATGTTCCTTATACTCAAAAGTGTGGTTGTATTTTTAAAAATTTATTATATAAACACGGAGTGTTTTGAAAACAAAGACTCCTAAGACCCCGAAAACTCTGAAACTAATAAAGTACCCCAGAGCCCTCAGTTTGGCTAAGTCTAGGCCTAAAAACCAACTTTAGGCCTAGTTAGGACTAGGTTAGCCAAACTGAGGGTTTTGGGGTACTTTATTCATTTCCGAGTTTTCGGGGTCTTATGGGTCGTAGGGTCTTTGTTTTCGAGACACCTTATAAACACCAATGAATTACCAAGTGAGCTTTCACATGAAAACATGATATCTTGGCACGTTAGGATAGCATGTTATTTTCAGACGTGAAAAGATCACTCTTGCTATGGTTACATATAAAGATTGGGCCTTTCATGAAATGATTTTAATAGTACTTCATTGGTGTTTATAAAATAAATAGAATATTAAACGGCAGGTCTAATTTGCAGGTCGCAGATTGCAGGTCGCGGGTTGCAGGTCATTGTTTCACCAATACAGAAAGTATCCTAAACATTCTTAAAAGCTAACCTTAGGCCTAATTTTTAAGGCCTAAGCAAAAGTTTTTAGTCCTAAGGTTAGCTTTTATGAATGTTTAGGATACTTTCTGTAATGGTGAAACAATGACCTACAACCCGCGACCTGCGACCTGTGACCTGCAAATTAGACCCGCTGATATTAAATGGCCACTTGGAGATGTGAAATTTCTCTTCTCGTGATGAAAAATATTTCCCTCGTTTGCTGCGCCTACGGGTGTAATATTTTTCAACACTCGAAGAGAAATCTTATCTCGGCGTGGCCATGTAATATCCTCTATTTATTTCAAAGACGAGTTCACGCTCTTGAGTGGATCATGGGTAATCAGGGCAAGATGGAGAGGATTTCAAAGGTTTGTGTAGAAGTTCAAAACAATGAAAAGTATTCATGATATGCAACTTTGGGTTTTTTTTATTTTTCCAAAACAGAAGATATTCGCTCAAAGGTGCGGCTGCGGCAGAATAAAGTTTGAGAGAATGGCTATTGTAGAATTAATTTTATTTATTTATTTATTTATTTATTATTTTTTTTTTTTATTTAAACATATTTATATACATGTTTGCCCCAAGAGCTAAATGAGCTCATCACGGGGGGCTTACACCAAAATTCTAATTACCACATAAAAAACAAACACGGGCACGGGATACAAAGTAAGTCAAAAAAGACGGTTAAGTTAATTAGGTCAATGATAATGACCACGAAAAGAAAAAAGTTTAGATTCTCTTATAAAGTGCTGGACATGAGAGAAGATTTCAACGTTTTCATTATTTGACATGTCAGAAGAGCCAAACAGAAAAACTTCAACTTTTTGCTGGTCAGAATATTGACCAGAAGCTATACGAGCAGCAGCAGCGAGCAAATCAGATCTGAGGGCAGCATAATTAGGACATTGTAAAAAGAAATGAATTATAGTCTCATTGTCAAAGCCGCAGCTACAAATAGGTGAAGACTTAACAGCGATCTTAAATAGATGATAATTTAGACCACAAGCGCCTAGACGCAGTCTAGTATGAATTACGGAAGAGTATCTGTCAAGAGCATAATCAAAAGGCGAAAAATACTGTGGAATATTAAAATAATTAACTAACGCTCTCTTAAAAGAGCCAATTGAATCAGATTCACGAATTTCCAAATCAATGTCGTTCCACAATTTAGTTGTGGAAGGGAAAAAAGACCTTTTAAAGCGCTCTGTGCACACAGGGAAAAGAGTAAAATTTTGAGAAGATCGAAGGTTAAAATGAGTTCTCTCACAGACTCTAGCTGGGAGCAGATCCTTAAGATAAGACGGACTCAAATTTTTTACTATCTTAAAATAACAAATAAGCTTATGAATATCGCGTCTAACTTTCATCTCCTCCCACCCCAGCTCTGTCATAAGGCGAATCCTACTTGTTCCCCGCATAGCACCTGTGACGACTTTCCCGGCTTCATACTGAACCGATTCATGTATGGCAGAAACAAGGTTTCTGCCATACATTTCCTGTAATTCCAAAGGCACAAATTACAGAGAATGTATGGAGACAAAAAAGCAATATTTAGGAATTCCAAAGAATAGATACCAACTCCAGTTCATCTCAGTAGTGAACTTGAACTTATTTTTTTGGTTTATATAGGCGAAAGTCTAGAAAAGTACAATGTAGAGTCATGGACTGTTTATTTTGCTTTGAATTTTCATGCAAACCTTTGAATTTCCCACCATGAACTTTGCCCTGATTACCCATGATGCACTCAAGCTCTTGAACTGGTCTATTAACCTTTGAGGTACATACATGTATGTAATTCTTTGTAAGTAAAGTGCACTTTTTTGAAATCCTTGCCATTATTTCTTAGGAAAGGATGAAGCGTTCAGTCCATTTTCAATTATGGCTAACAATAGTATCATTGACTTCTGGTAAGTTAAGCGTCATTATAATAATCCCTCATCGTAACTCTAGCAGAAGTGTTATTATTTATGTTGGTTTTTAATGAGAGGGGAAAACTGGAGTACTCAGAGGAAAACCTCTCGGAAATACACATTTCATACAGAACCAATAAACTCAACAATGCAATGCTCTTCTTCTTATTCTTATTATGAGAACGCTGTATACATGTACCGGTACATGTACTTGTTAATTTATGGTGGCAGTTAAGTGATGAGGTGTATATTCTTGATTTTCACCCACGTGACATTTAATTTAGGCTGCCATGATTGTTGGTTGACGATAAAATTTCTTTATGCAGAATTTGGATAATAATAAAGGTTATTTCCCAGCAGAGAGATACATGTAGGTTATTGTTCTTGCCATCCAAGATGGCTGCCATGATGTCATATGCAAACCAGTGATACATTAGAATACCAAGAGAAAACAGTGGGGTGAATTTCTAACTGGTCCGACTGGACATGCATTGTAACCTTTCAGCCATCCAACCTTTGTCAGATAAAAAGTAATCAGAACTAATAACCAAAAAAATATCACTTTTTATCTGAAGAAAGCTGAACGGCCAAAACATTAGAAGTTCACCTCAATGCCTTCTTTTGGTATTGTTACTCTATAATTTTACTGGTGGAACTGCATCCTCTTGGATCCCTCTGCTGGGTAGCCTTGTAGCTAGGTGGATGCTCCTTGGACTCGTCAAGCATGGGGGAGGAATCCCAAAAAGTCCAAAGATCGTCTATGTAGGAGGCTATCTGCTGGGACTTGTAACTGTAAAGATATCATTGACGAAATAAACAGGAACGCCGAGGAAAAAAAAAAGTCTCTGCTTAAGAGCCAGAAGGCTCATCAACGCCGAGGAACACAACTTTTAATACTCAGGATTGACTAACTCACATGTTGCAAGATGGCGGACACAGAGATAACTGAACAGTTCCCAGTCTCTTGGTGCAAGCGAGGCATACTATGACAGTAACCTCAGTCTTTGAGTGCATGTTCCCTTGCAGATTACTACAGTATGTTAATCACTGGTGTACATGTATGCGATTTTGTGTTTCTAATATTATGATTGCACAAAATTTGTAGCACTGGATTGCTGAAATTTTAGATAGCCAGGTTTTTCAACATTACATTGTTTTTAACTTTTAATTTTAGTCGTACATCACTAGCATCTATGGCAGGAATTTCAGCAGGAATTCTTGGACTTACGGCTCTTAAAGGCTTCATCTTTTATTTTGTGGCTTCTCTCTTTATGTCTGTAAGTAGAAAACCAATTTTTGTATAGTATAACTCAAGGATAAGCAAACAACCTACAGTACCGCTCAAATGTAAGTTACCAGTCGCGTCGCGTTTCAGTCGCGAAGTTACCAGTCGCGTCGCGCAGGAGTCACTGAAGCAGAAATTTTTGGCATAAATTTAGGAGACTCCACTACACGAAATCATTTAATTTCGCGTACGCGTAGCGAGTAATGGTAACTAAGCTGCCTGCGACAGACGAGTCGCAGACGATCTCAAATGCCCCAGACAAACTTTCCCTTCTATCGGTAAATCGATCTTAAGCAAAACGCGAAAGAAAATTTGAACGAAGATCGTGGTATTAAACTGGAAATGGCAATTGCATTGTCAATAAAATAATGACCTTGTGTCGCCAAAGAACATGTAGTAAAAAGCTGATCTTATGCTATGAACCCCGTTAGGTCACCCAAGGCTAATGGAACTAATATGAATCCTCTACACTGTATGTGTAATTTTTTTTTTTGACTATGAAGGTATGGAGAATTTTGGCTAACAGCAGCTCATGAAAAGATAGAAGTTAGGCATTAAGAAAACCTTCAAAATGGTTCCAATAATGGCTCCCACCCCAACAGGGGAGCCTGATATAACTAAATAACACATGTAGCTTCACATTTTGTTTTTTTAGATTCTTATTTGTTTGAAAGCAGGGACAGAATGGAGAAAGTTTTTCTTCTCTTGGTGGGACTTAAGTACTTCTGGAATATTTGGAGGAATATTTGTATCCTTTCAATTAAACACTATTATTATTTTGTCATGTTGCGTGAAGTATCGTGTCACTAATCCTTGTTTACTGCTGCAATGTAGTTTATTAATTTGTCTTTTTATTTTTGTTATCTCTGATGTTACCCTGAAGAACAGTCAATTGTGAGGCTCTCTTTTTTTTTACCAGTGGCATTTTTCTGTTTAAATGTTTTCCTTGAAATGGTTGTTTTAATTCACTATAAAAGTCATAATTTGAAACCAGACATTGTTTGACAGCCAACTGAGCTAGCTGTTGAACTTCTTTGCCATGCAGCTTTTCTTTGAAACCAGACATGCAGAGTACTTTGTGATAATCACATTATTTCAGAAAGCATGTCTTTAAACTCATTTATTTTGTCCACTACCTTTTCCTTAACTGTTGCTCTTACACCAATAGACATACTTACTATTTTGGACGTATCCTTTCTTTGTATAGTACAGATATATCTTATGTGTTCAATAAATTTAACAATGAGCTGAGTAACCCTTACATTAAAAATTTCCAGGATTTCATGGTACTATAGTTGTTTTGTACTTGCCCTCAATATTATTGAGTGTTATACTGTTACCAAGGAATTTGCCTCATTGAAAAATGTCTTTGTGTCATTGCAGACCAGGTCTAGCACACCATTGACGTTTAATGTGCACAACTAATATAACTCACATTTAGTATTTAAATCAAGCTCAATTAAAAGCAGTCTGTATCATGGATGTTCCCTTCTAGAAGTTCTTTCCCGTTGTGTGATGATTCCTCTGGTTTACCCAGGTGAGTAAGTCGGCCTTAGAGGGTATCAGACCAGGAGTGGTCAAGCAAGGTTGCTCAGGGCATCCAGACTGGAAGGGCTGAATGATATTGATGACGATGTGGATTCACTGAAGGGAAAAGGACTGTTGTCCTGTTGTCATGGTAACCACT
This sequence comes from Montipora foliosa, assembly GCF_036669935.1. NCBI lineage: Eukaryota > Metazoa > Cnidaria > Anthozoa > Scleractinia > Acroporidae > Montipora > Montipora foliosa. The sequence continues at coordinate 42,060,077 of NC_090877.1, read as the reverse complement.
GTATAAAGTTACAGTTAGCCTTGCTAAAGAAGGTACACCTCACATTTCTTAAAACTGCTAATTTCATTGGATCCATGTAGGATTCGACTGTATTCTTTGCAGGGCTAGGAACTAACATTTCTGTTGTGTAATGGTAAGTCTAAATTATGGAGAAGCACTCCAAGTGACCTTTTTTTATTTTTATTTTTTTTATGAAAATTAGTCTTCATGCAAACTTTGGACACCTTTTGTGCAAAAGGACGATGCAGAAATTGTCCTTCCAATATTTTTTATGAGTACAGCCTTTCTTTTTGTAACAATTATCTTGTTAAAGATCTGATTATTTCTTTAACATCATGCAGTTTCTTGTATGGAATGGTCCATGTGTACTGACATACAGCAAGACCTTGAGATAAATGCAAGTGCACATTAGATGAAATGGGACAGAGAAAAACGTTTCTATCATGTGGATTCAAGTTCTTTCCAAAAACAACTCAAGATAGAATAGTAAAATTATTGGTCGCACATCATTAAATTCGCGACCTCAGATGGACATTATCCTTTGCTTGATGATGAAGGGCTTTCAGCGTAAGCATGTCATGAATCCAGATAACTATTTTCAGAAGCGCCCTTAATTAGATGCGGGTGGATTTCAATAAGTGTCATAAAGTGCCCTCTTTCTCTTCTCCCCAACTTCAACATCACTCTAACGTAGCCTGCGTTGCAAGCCTTCCTGTTCGAACAAAGATTTCCGCAAGCTGGCCGCGTGAAAGTCTCTTGTCCCAACTTTCGCACAGCCAGTTTGCAAAAAATCGTTTTGGAGCAGGAACACTTGATATGCAGGCTACTCTGACTTGTCTCGGAATACAGAGAATTGATGCCACAAAGTGTTGCCCCCCCCCCCCCCCCCCTAACTCAAATGCTGCAGCTCAAGTAAGGATAAACAGCTTTATTAAATTCTCAACCTCGGATAATGCATTTCGCGTGCTCTGATTGCTTCACTCAATCTCGGTTATCAGCTCATATACCTTAGTTTGACCTTATATGGTAAATGATTGCGCTAAGCGTTTCTCTCTGCTGAATAAAGCCATAAAAGAAAAAAAAAATTTTGTAGCAACTTTGGATCAAGTTCGACGTTAAGAAGTACGCGAAAACTGAGGCAAAAAATGTTTATGTGATGAGCCTACGTCTGTCTGACCACAAGGTATTACACAACATCGCATATTCATCAAGTTTTTTTCGATTTCGCTCGGATTTTCTCTCTCTTTTCGCTCGTATTTCGTACTTCCAAATCTTTGGAGTTTAAAGAATTTAATAAAACAATTATTCCATTCGCGCTTGTTGGATATGAGACTGTTTATAGCCAACTCATATCCAACGCGCTCATGGGATAATCGTTAGATATTCACCCTGGACTAATAATAATGCTAAACTTTACCCTTACTTATTGTTGGAAATAGCTACACTGTAGCAAAGGCTTAGACTTAAAGGGGTACTTTGTGTTGGATGTCAAAATTTGGCGTGTATCTGTGCATTTCTGGACACAAGTTCATATATCGGTATTGCATGTGTAAAAAGTCTTTGTCTGGTAGATATTGTTGCGGGTTATCCTGTTTCTATGAAAATTATCTTAATCAAAAAACCATGAAAGGATATCTTGTTTGGACGATTGTGAAAAAACATTTGCAGGTATATCTGCAAAATAGTTTATTGACATAAAACAAATCAGTGTTCACTTCTAAGTCAGTTCTTTTTCCAAAAATTTTAAAGTATCGGTGCCACTCTACACACCCTGCCAGCAGAGTCTTTCTTAACTCGACGAGGAAGAAAGGACTCTGCAGAAATCGTGTTAAGTCTTATTGAGTATGCGCAAGCCGTTGCTTGGAGACAGTTCAAACCCAGGTCAAGTCTCGATCGCAGTCAAAGATGCCATGCTGATTTTCGTACTGAAGGCTCCATTTTGACCTTCGCCTTGTGAGAAATATGATGCGTGCGTTGCCTAAACCGGTTTGACCGGAGTGACTAGCCCAGAAACTTGGGCTGCGGGGGCTTAAAAGACTTGACACGTTTTCTGCAGGGCCTCTCTTTCTTGCCGTGTGGTGAGTTTTAGAGAGGCTCTGTTCGCAGGGTGCCCTTTACACTGACCATTGACCAATGAAAGTCTTGCTTTCTAAAAGTGGTCAAAGAAATTTCGATTGGGGCTATATTTACACGGTACCGGAAGAATTTTCTACTGGTTGTAAATTCGTGCATTTAGTGGTTCCGTTCACAACCACGCTAAACGCACGAAAATTTAGACACCTCCTCGTTCAAAAATTTAAACGCCAAAATCGGGGTCGAATTTTTGGCCGGTACGGTCAAAAATTTAACCGGCGCGCTGTGAACATCTTGACCATCTAAATTTTTGCATGGGAAAGGCGTGGCCGCATGGATGCGTGGTAACTTAGCTGGAAGATCGTAAAATAACTCTCAGCGCATGAACAGATGGTAAAACCACTGACAAAGGTTAAACTCTAATCCGGCTCGTCAGTTCCGTGTGAACAGAGCGAATATATTGCATGGTTCCGTGCGAACAAAATGTCCGGTCATATTTTTCAACCGGTAGAAAATTCGTCCGGTACCGTGTGAATGTAGCCTGGATGGATTTTTTCCTAAAGTAGCACCAGATTAGTTTCAAAAGCCAGCGAATTTCACACCATCTTTTGTATCTGACCAAACTACAACCTCAGCAGTTTAATCCAAGTCCTTGCAGATTTTAGGAAATTCTGCCAAACGCTAGCTACTATGATGTTGTTACAAGAATATTATTCGTTTAGTCATATGTAAAATGTCAACTAGACGGTTATTTAATATCAGTATCATTTTGCTGAGGATTGATCACTGTTTCAACTACATCGTTTCTCGTTTCCTCTTTTGCAGTAAGTTTTATCCTTTCATCTTAATACTTGAATCAACGGTCATACTATTGTATCACAGTGTAACTTAAAATGGAAAAGTGCGCATATAAGGACATAAATCTGGACCAAGGACTTACCCCATCTCTGTACTTGGTCATATGATTAGATAGAGATCTATCTTTTCCATACTGTTATCGTTAGTATTGTTGTATCTGGTATGGACGTAGAAATCAATAAATACCTCTTAATAACCGAGTTCGAGGTCCGTACTGTAAGTTACGGACCGGGTTTTTTTCCGTTCGCGCTTGGGCCATAAATCAACAGGAAAATCAAAGATCCGTAACTTACAGTACGGACCGTGAAAACGAGGTTAGTAAGATATTTATTAAATCTCTGAGGTACAGAGGCACGCAGGAAAGGGAACTATTTGAAGTCACGCGGAAAGTTCAACTGCCACAGAGATTGCAGCGTCAAAATCGGAAAAACTAATAAATCTCATCGGCTTCAGTTTTGAAGTGGTTGGCAGCATGATTCAAACAGTTTATGTAACATAAACGAGAAAAAAAAACTTGCTAGAGAATGTTCTATCGAAATTTCAAATTTTGCGTGCCGCACTATAGAATACGGCCCGCTGATTAAGCTAATTATCGCGCGCGCACTATCTGCGAGATACCAGTGTAATAAGTAAATAAACGAGTTTAGTAGTGTGAGTATCATTTTCCATGACTGTCAATGACCCACATCCAAATTCTCTGACTCTTCAGGTCTGGGAATTAAATGACGAAACCACCATTTCAAGACGGCCTCGAGTGTCCTAGCAATTGGCCAGTGCAAACCACGTCCCCAGGCGAGAATGTTCTGTTTTCAGTTTAAGCAACACACTTGCGGTAGTTGGGGAGGTGAAGATTCGCCCTAGTCACAAGGCGGCCATATTGTCCCGGGAGACCAAGAAAGCTTTGTTTTACCACACCAAGCCTCACCCCCATGGTTTCCACTGGGAGGCTTGGCGTGGCAAAACAAAGCTCTTTTGGTCTCCCGGGACAATATGGCCGCCGTGTGACAAGGGCGAATGACCTGAGCGGGTCGAAATCGCTTGGGGCCAAAATTGATACTAGCGCATCAACCCAGTAAATTTACTTTAGTTTCCGTTTTCTTATATTATGGCCCATTTTAGGCCTCGGCAAACTACCATCATTCGGTTTGGTTGAGGCCCAAGGAGTTTTGACGTGTTTACCTTCACTTGGATGAAAGTTGTAAATGAATGAGAGAAGTGTCCTCACACTTAGATGGACAATGTAAGTAGCTGTCTCTTAAGTAGACACTTGAAAATTTCAAGGTGGCTCAATTGGATTAGAAGCCATGATGTCTGCGATGCCGATTCAATGCTCTACCAACCGGAGCTATGAAACCACACAGATGACATCCGGTCAATTTGTTGAGCTCGTTTGTTTCCGTGAAGGGCTCGCTAAATGAAATGATTGTATATTTGACGTTCTGGTCATAGAAGAATGAGACAAGTAATCCTCACATGACTTTCATTGTTGTAACTTCAAATACAAAGTTACTTTCTATTAGAATTCAGTTTACGACCTAGGAGTGTCGATTTTTGAGAAACGAGAATGCATTCGGATTTGCTACGTCTTGTATCACGGTCAAGATTCCATGCTATCTGGTCGATTTCAGTTGGCACTTGCAATAGCTTAAAAATATTTTATCCCCGGCAGTCGAAAACAGTCGAGGAGTTTAGGAAAGATAAGAGTGCCACGCAACTGATTATCTCTAAGGGCGTCAGGAATTGCAGTAAGTCGCTATTTTCCCGACGTATACAAAAGGGTTTTGTGGTTCGAACCCAGTTGCCAGTCCCAAGATTTTCACAAAACCTTAGTAAATAAAAACTCTATTTAAAATCATTGGGAACAGCCGCAGATGTGGACCTGCTATACCCACCACCCATACACTCACGAAGGACAGCCACAACACCGGAAACTTCATCCCCTACTCTTCTAGAGTAGTGTGTGGGTTCTTTAACGTCCCACAGGGAACTTATGAACATCAAAGATATTTGTGACACGGGGCCTACTACTTTATAGTCCTTGTCTGAGAAGACTTGAAGGTCTAACCATTTTTGTAGATGTTATTACCAAGGCAGCACTTTCTCCGCAGTTATTTTAAGACCCTGGGTGTTGGTCCGGCCGGACACCAAATGCATCCTCCTGGTTTCTATTACCAGGCCGGATAGTAGTTGGTAATTTGTCTCATCCTCTTTAGTCACCACGTTCCTATCCCAAGGCACCGAGAAATCAACAAACGTCCACTCCCTGAGCCACTCCCCACAATAACGTCAGTAACGTCTGGAATATTCCTTTGCATCTTCTGTGTTGGCTCGACATTCCAATCCTGCGACACCCTCACCTCATCCGGAACCTCGTGATACCACACTTCAGCACACTTCTCACCATGCTTCCGGAAAAAGCTCCCAGTACACTCTCAAACCCATCCGACCATGCCTCCTCCCATACTCCCTCTGCACCAAACCACAATCTTGGACAAAACTCTTGGGAAAAATTCTAGCTTAAGCATCATTTGCTATGCACTTACAAAGTATATTGGTCCCCCCCCCCCCTCCCCCCAAACCAATGTTGACAATGTGATGCAAAATATACTATGCAAGCCTTTGCCCGTTTTTTAGCCAACATTGGAATGGGGGGAAGGGGTTAAGTGGAAAGAAACCACTCGCCACACGCCCAACCGACCCCACCTCCTTACCACGCACTCTACACTTTGGGTCTACATCCTCCTTCTCAAACCTGGCGCTGCCCGAAAAAACTCGTTGACAAAGCCTTTTCCCCAGCAGCAACTGAAACATACCCCTTGGTTCTCTTCCTCAAACACCCTTACTACCACGACCTCTCATCACCTACAAGGTTGCTGCCTAACGTTCGCCCGCTCGCCTGGGGCGCCTTATTTGCGAGCGCGGGCGACCAAATTTCCGAAAAAGTAGCCCGAACGGGCGCCTTATATACTTGATTAATCCTCACTCACATGTAAATATGATCCCAGCTGGAATTAATTAATTCTGGGCTCTTGAAAAAATGACTCGGGCTACTAACTATTAACGTTGGAAGCCCGAAGGGCTCCCGCACAATTTTCTTAGGCAGCAGCCTTGACCTACCTCACTGACATCCCTCAGAAACTTCCCATGTAACATCTTCCGAAACCTCTCTTTCCTTGCTTTTGGTACTCTTCAACATCCAGTCATCACTCGCCTTGACATATCCGAAAAGAACAAGTTCCTCCTCCTTCACACAATCATACACACTGATCAATCCTCTCCCGCCATCCTTTCTCTTGAGGTACAACCTCCCTACACTCCCCTTCTTATGAAACGCCCTAAACATCGTCAACCTCTTCCTCGTCTTCACATCCATCGCCCTCAGTTCCCGATCAATCCAACTCAAAACCCCTGTATAGCTGTACTGTACCTCAAGCAAATGCATTTATAATGATGATGATGATGATATGATGATGAGTGTCAGGTGTATTTGGCTTAGCGCTGGGGCAATACTGAATTAACGGGGACCGTCTGCATGCACAGAAATCAAATCATATCAAATCATAGGTTGGTTTTTGAGAAGAGGGAAAACCGGCCAGAATACCGTTAGAAAACCCTTCGGAGCATAATAGAAAGCCAACAAATTCAAGCCCTTTGTTATGACTCCGAGTCTGGGGATCGAACCCGCGGGCCACACTAGTGGCAGATGAGTGCTCTCACGCCACTGTGCCATCCCTGCTCCAAGGAAGAGGGAAAAGTGAAAATTGGATAAAAATGGAGAGTAATTTTTAGAAAGAAATGGTATTTAAAACAACATGAGAAATATATTTTTCGCAAACGTGCGTGGAAAGATTCTAAAAACGTTCAATTTACGTCTAAAGGTGATTTCCAATGAGCGCTGTTTGGTATAATGCATCTTGCGGTAACAAGTGAATCAGGTATTCACAACTGACTGGTATCCCATCGAAGGATATTAATGTGAAACCTCATACCGGAACAGGTTTCTCATACAGCGGCGAGTACCAATTATGTCAGGTCAAGCATCTCCGATTCCTTATCCCAGAAGGTCCACATTTTTGAAAATTATGTCTATATTTAGCGATAATTAAAAGGTGCAGCCGGATTGAAAAAAGCATAGTGTTATGCATGTTATGCATGCTTTAGTTTATCGTTGGGGCAATTTTCAACGTTTAGCAAAACTTCCTGGGTTTATGTTCGTTATGCCGCATCCTAGAATGCACTGGAAACCATGATAAATTAATTAATATACCTTAGACATACAATCATTTTATAAAACTTCCGGAGTCCCACTTTTTGCGTCGATCGCACCCTGCCCGGCGCAAAGAATCCTGGCTAGTTAACAGCCTGTTCAATGCATCTGATTCTAGACAGTATACTTGTAGTTCTCATAACGGTATGAAACGATACACGGGGCTCATACAGAGAGTGCGATAGAGTGCAGCAATAAACGAAGCTTCCCTTGACGTCATATGAAGGCTGTTTTCTCAGTTGCATTTGCTAAATCGGTGACACTTGATGAAGCTAAGGGAATACGACATACCCCAACATCGGGATCTCCGTGCCCGACTCAGTGTGTTCGAGTGCTTTCATTGTCTCAAAGTGTCTAGGAATCAAAGTTATGAGACAGCAGCTACGATTTATAGGCTAGGCCTTATTAATTCGAGAACATGTAAACTAATGCAAAAAGATAAGCGAGGTAGAACTTGGATGAGCTTATATAAAGTAATGTTACTCGTGTCAGCATCATGAAAAACGCCACCACTCCCCTTTGGCTTTGACGATCGCGAAATCAATGCATCAAATCGTAGTCTCGGTATACTCAGGAAACTCCGTTGGTGACCCGATTCATATGGGCGCCGTTACGGCGTTGGTTATGATTTGCCGCGGATTCGACATCAGAACACTCAGGCAGCATACCAAGACCGAGACATGAAGAACAAGGAAATTTTATTTAAAGAGATCGGAGTCGTATTTTAACCCAGTTTCATTTGCACGATCAAGGCGTTCATTCTCCCAACTAGTACCATAGAGGTCTTTGTTGGGTAGTCATGAGAATTTGGTGATCACACCTCTTAAGCTGACAATACTTTTCATTCTCAATACCTGTCTGACTGAAATTTAATTGAAATTGAGAAGAAAATTTACGTATCGATCACTTCTGGCAGTCAAATGATTAAGTTTGATGAGAGACGAAAACTAAATTACCTTAAACGGAAGGAACAAAATATGCCGTCGAACTTGTCGGAATTTCAATAAAGTGTTTGTACCCGGAAAAGGGGAATTAATTTTAGAATGGCTTATTTTCACTTTCAAATTTTTTTGGTTAAATTTGATTAATTTTTTTTTTCAGGGGTTCCCTTTTACCTCCGTTGTGTCTATTAATTTGACTTGGCTTTCCAAACATGCGGTCCAGTGCAGGCTGTAAGCTTTAATGGCCATGTGTAACTAAGTGGCAAGGTTCCTATAGAAGACTGCCGGCGTTGTGCAGGGGGATTTAATTCTGTTAATTGTAACAGTCCTTCCTACACTGATTCCGGTACAAGCTACGAGTTTATAAAAACACCACCGTGCATAGGTGAAGGCTCGTTCAGAAAGCCGTACGCAGTTAGTTTGCTAATACCCTAGTCAGCTGAGGAATGTTAGAAACTAAAAAGAGCAATGCTGATTAAATGGTTTTTTAAAAAAAAAAATATATATATATATATAATAGTTTTTTGAGTCTTCACCATGACCTGGAGTTCTGTTTTGTTGCGCTGGTCCTTGCTTACACAGTCATACAGGTGTGCGCCGAATGCAAAAGCACTCATATTCATGATTTTGATGGTGGGGTACAGCCCTGTTATGGTAGGGTACAGCCCTAAGCCGGATAGGCCTTCCTGCCTTCCGCAGGCCAAGACAAGTACCCTTCTCCAATTTTACACTGTATAATGACAGGCCCATATGACGAGACCTTAGTTTGTGGCCCAGCCTTATTGTCTACGTTCTGTAAAGGTCTCTTCGGCTTTTTTCATCGATATCATGGTTATCCGCGTCCAGTCTCACGTTTTCATTGTATCTTCAGATAAAGATTGTCTCGCCCAACAAGGAGGAGTGAACTCACGGGATGTCGAGAGGAAAGAGGGAATTATTAATCCGTCTTTGACTAATCGATCGTTTACGAAATTTGGGTCACGCGGAATTCCTTTTTTTGCGCGTGGCTGTCAAGTGTCGCTCCTTGTTCAACGCGCAGAACACCCCTCGTTCCAGACCTCTGTAGGTGTGGTAGTGAGGGAAAATCCCGGATGTAGCCGGCTTCATCTTGTTTCGTCATTGTACTGAGTCGGCCATCTGTTTTGGGTGACATGGAAGGTATCGTTGAAGACTCTTGTAAATCGATTTTCTCTGTGGCTTTAACAGTTTCTCGAGATGGCTTTGGAAAGTTGAAATGTTGTACTCATCATATTTTTACGGCTTGCAGAGATCCGAAATTGGTGGGAGGTACCATCGATAGCACATTTCTGTTCGTTGTTCCGTGCTGCTTTTGGTCTTACTGACTTCGAAATCGAGGTAACCGAATCTTGCTATTAGCTTTTAAACACGTCTAGCATGATTTTTTTCTTATCACTTCCTGAGAGTATAATTATAAAGACTTTGTTATTAGGTTCTTTTTATTTCTTTAAGCCTTTGACCTTTCTTCGCCCAAACTATTTCGTTTATTGTTTATTTAAAATTTGAATTTGCCTTCGGAGGTTCAGTCGGGTAGCGTAGAGTTTATCTTTTAGACGGGCATATATCGCTTTTACTCTGCCCATCTTTAAGCTTATGAGGCATTGTTTGTTCCATTTAAGGATTTAGAAGAAGCTCTTATTATCGATGGATCTAATGAAGACGGGAATAACCGATTTCTGGCAGATCTTCATGCAAGATTGTTGAGGGGATTGTATGGAATAAAGGACATCACGTAAGACAGTTTCGATTCTCCTTTAGAGTTGGTTTGATGTCAATTTCATTTAATACTTCTCCTTATTCTTTCTACATTTCGTTTAAAATGTTTTAACTCCTCCTTGATTGATTTTGTTTGTGTGATTATATTTATGCCTTGTTACAAAGGTTCGGGTAAATTTCATGTGCAGACGTGAATGTTACCAGTCCACCTCATGGCAATTTGCTCGTTGACCAATTAAAAAAGTCGTGTTCTCTCAAATGAAATTATCTAGAATTTGTGAACTCTGTAAATATTGCCACCAAATTGGTTTATTTTTGCGTTGAAATGGAAATTATTCCCTGACTCAATTCGTTGTTGTCTTTTGTTGACAAATGAGTTCGAGTAATTTTCTAATTTATCGTTGTACACTTTTCTTTCGAGATTCTTAAAAATGGTGCTTAAATAAAATTGTGTTATTTGTAACGGGATCTTTGGGAGCTCAATTTACTGTTGTTTAGCTATAACAAAGCGTTTTAAATCATATTTTTCTCTCCTCTATTCACGCCAAGAATTGATTTCCTATGAAGTTGTCGGAAGGTTCGCGCGTCTTAATCGACCATGTATCACTTTTCGATGTTGGACTTATCTTGTACCTATTTCCTTTGGCTACCCTAAATCTCTACGAATTATTCCCTAAGAAGTAGTTATCTTCCCTTTTTCCAACTTGAATTACAGTGAAAACCGAGGATTAAAATCGATTTCTGAGTCGTTAGTGTGGCATGGCACACACAACTCGTGTTCATTGCCACACGTGAAATATTCATTGATCGTGACCCCATTGGGAAAAAAAAATGTCTTTCAGTTGTTTATGTTCATTTTCCTTGTTAGTTCTGAGTTTTATGCAGAGCTTTTTGTGCTGGAAAACGAATAATGTAGAGACGCTGAAATTTAACCGTAGCGATTCGTTTGTTATTGTAAAAGTTGCCGTTCTTCGTTGTCTAGTATTTCAGTGTGTCGTGACATTTTCCATGTTGATTTCAGTGCCGAGAATTTCGAACCATATCTATCACAAGTACTAAAAATACGCTGGGAAGATGAGTTGGGAAGGAAAAACCCACTAGCAGACAAGGACTACAGGTATGTGCAGTTTATGAGCTTTTCGGGGAAGTGATGATTTGCTCGGGCGCATGTGGCGAACAACGCAGTATTGTTTTGTAGGATAGTATTATGACCAGACAGGTTGAAATTCATATTTTTACCTACCCTTAGATTTTTGAGTTGCGGGTTTTTCCATCCATTATAGAAAGGCTTCGGTAGTGATAAGACGTGAAAACTGAAGTTTTTTTTTAAGTTTTTTTAATGACCGCTATACTGTTTATTGTGATTAAGTTCTTTTAGAATGCACTTAAACTGATATTTAATGTAAAGGTTTCTCTATTTAATCGAGAAAAGCTTGTTTCATGTTTCATTTCATTTTTGAAAGTGAAGGAATGATGGCAGGGGAAAATCTTACCAACAATGTTTTTAAATATAATTATCATTGTTATGAGAGATGTCAAGGATGGTACAAAGGTTTTCACATGTGTTATTATGATCAGTTGTCAAAATATTTTTGAAGGAAGGGGATTTGCTGCTGTCTGAAGCCCCTGCATTTGTTTGGGATTTGGCATTTTGAATTTCTGTTTGGCATGAGCTAAGACATTTTTAACATCAAATCTACTCTGAGCTGTTATTTGTACAAAGATTTTGAATTGTTTAACACTTAAGTGTCAAGTTCATTTAACCTTGCCATTATCAAGAACTTCATTATTCACAAAAGCGATACTGTATTATGCTATAGGGTACAGTACCCCCTTGCCAGTTTTTTGCCCACTGGTTCTGTTACTCTGTATTTTATTGTATTGACTTACCAAAAGCTGTTTTCAATTCGAAGATGTCTGTAATATTTTTCAAATATCATCCATAGAATAACTGATATGGTCCTTGAAGGCACTTGAATTTCTCCTTGTGATTTTCAGGGTTCATTTTTAAATTGACAGAAATTTGGTGGCCTTGCTTATTTTGTATTAAGTTAATGCAGTTAATAATAATTCATATTTTCGGTGACCAACGATTTATTACTATGTTTTTCTTGTTGTCAAAGTGCGTTGAAGAACAGTCTAGGATTAATATGACGGCTAGGTATTGACAGACATAATGTGTTTATATTGCTTTAAAGAATGTTCTTTATAGTGATCCATTTCCTCCTTATAGCAAACTGACCACAAGAGAAAAAGTAGAGATCCTTCATAATCTTTGCGATTTTCGGCTTGATGTTGGAGATGTTCCAGAACTTCTAAAGGTATTGTGGTTCCTAAATCCCAAACAATTATCTTGTCCAACTCTTATTGTTACTTTGGCTTGATTAACGAATGACTTTCATTCATAGAATACATAAGATTCTAGGGATTTTATACATGTAACCTTACTCCATGCTTTCCCCAAAAGCAAATATCTTTCAGTGTTCACATTCCAACCATAATTAATTGGTAAATGTTTGTTCAAATGCTACATTAAGGGCAGGTATAAAAGTCGGCCGGATCAACTCAGATCACTGACCTCACATGGACCGAAAAACGGTTCTGTAAGCCAACACTATTCAACGTTTGCACTGATTTCACCAAGGTTGGCTTAAAGATTAGAGCTAGGGTGATTTCTCAAGACCTTATCATTTTTTCGTCAATCTCAGGTGCATGAGCGATCTGAGTTGATCTGGTCCAACTTTTGTACCTGCCTCTACATAAAGGCACAAAAAAAGTTTGTGAAACTTTTATCCAACAACCAATAGTAATTATATTCATTGAATGGTAAAAAAAATGAAATTATTGATGTTGCTGTTAAAGTTCACGCAGACTTTGCTTTGTGTGTTAAACAGGTACTGTAAGAACCTGTTTCAGGTATGTTTTAGGATGGGTGCCCGCATCGAAACTAAAAGGGTTAGTTAAATCTGGTGTGCATGGATGGCACTATTGTGAGGGCACTCGCCTCCCACCGATGTGGCCAGGGTTTGATTCCCAGACTCGGCATCATGTGGGTTGATGTTGTTGGTTCTCTACTCTGCATTGAGAGGTTTTTCTTTGGGTACTCCGGTTTCCCCTCCCCTCAAAAACCAACATTTGACTTGATTTGTGCTCCAGCACTAGTACTAGACTAGACACTTAAATGAAGTTCCTTTTCTTTCTTTTCCTTTCTTTTCCATGTCTCTCCTAAGATTAAGACTTAAAGTTTTTACTTGGGGGTCGCTTCACAAATGAATGGGTTAACAACAGTGTAGGTCCACTCAAAAACTGTCTCTTAAACAACATCTATGTCTAGACAAAAACTAAAGAACAGTTTGGTTGTGTATAGAAATTCAACTTAAAAAAACTAATTTGTTATTATCTTGATTAGGGGCTTAAATTTCTGGAATAAAATAAAGGTCTTAAATGTTAATGAGTTTCTGAGAGCCTTGAGCTGATGTTTGTGATGTGATGTTTTAATATTTGGTAATTGGGCTATTTTCTGTTCATTTTATGAAGTCTACAAACTGAATTTGTTAAGTTTGATATCCATCTTTGGTTATCAGTTTTGCTGTGACAGCAGTCTCACTCGAAACACCAAACAAGAAAGATCTTTCAAGGAACAACAACCATACAGTGCTTACTTTTGTCATGTTATGATAAATTAGAATGTACATGATATGATAAAACGAAAATAGGCAAAAAGAATTATTACTTCTTTGGAAAACTAATGAAGGTGAGTAACTTGTAATACCGTAACTTCTTGCCAATCACCCGCGCGGCACATTTTACCCACACTGGCACTTTTTTGTTGTGTGAAGAAAAGATATGCAACAGATTAACCGCACCGGCCTATAACCTGCATCCCAAAACCATAATCAAATTATCCATTAAGGCTTCAAAAGACTTACCGCTAAGCTCATCTTCTTCATAAGCAGTCACATGTAGCAGTCAAAGCAAATGCAGAGTTCTTTATTCATTTAAGTCGACATATTTTGACAAAATTAACAGTAACAAAGATTTGTACTTTTTGGGAGACTCTTGAAGATTGAAAAAAGATGATTAGACTGGTAATTGATGAAATCTGTAACTACCTGTAAATACAGTTGCCTTTCCGATTGTTAATCGTTAATGACATTGTTTCAGACATTTTAAAGGCTTTATTTTGTGGCAGAAACAATTACAAGATGTTTAACTGCTAAAATGATAGTGTGATTACCTAGAATGGAATATGTGGCATAAAATTTTCATACATGTACAGTACATGTTTATTTTCTCAATGTGAACCGTCGTCGACTAGAGCAGCTACGGTGGTATAATTTATCAGACTGTGTATTGCAACAGACAAGAATTGGGTGTACCAAGTGGTAAGTACCGGCACCATGATGAAAAATACTCAAACCTTTCACTTGTTGCTTTGTCCAACACATGAGTCATGCGTTGTAACATCGGCCAAATATGGCCACCTGTAGCCTGCAAGCAAGCTGGCTTTGGAGAGCTTGTTCGCAGGCTTGGCATTTGTTTACACGTTGTCTTGAAGCACAATTAATGACAAATATACAAATAATGTTAATGTCAAATTGAGACACAAGCCCTTGATTGAGAAACTGTGATTTGAAAATCACACCGTCACTGATTAGTTGCGACCTACATGGTAATCAAAGTTGTTGCATGGCCCGCACCTTCCTATTACTGCAGTGATCCTTATTTAATGCAAAATTAATAGATTACTCGCAAGGTAATTATCATAGATACTTTAAGGTTTGTATTACACAGAAAACAATGTAATTAAAAGCCAGCAGCAGGAAAATGTCACCTGTCCAGCAGTTTGTAATAAAAGAAATCCACAGTGATGACCAGCTTTTTGCTCCTAGAATAAAATGAAATCACTTAACATTTAAAACTCTCCAGACAAACAAAAATGAAAAATGTCCTTTCCGAGATTGGCAGTATCTAGAAATGCCCAAAATTTTGATTCAGGAAAGAGTTGTTTTTTTAGTTACTTGTTTTTTACATTTTGTACTTTACATAAAAGAGTTTAATTATAAAGACAACAAAGGGCACTTCCCATTTGACAGAACTGACCGGCCAGACCAGGCATTTGGAAAGGCTAACTCTACAATGCCTTCAAAATTAACGTACTTGGAGGATGATATATTCCCCTCCAGAAGAATGTGAGGAATATCATGCAAGTGTTCCTTCAAATTGTTGCATTTTCGTAGCAAACTGACAGGTCTGGCCGGCCAATGCTGACAAAAGGAAAGCACCCAAATAAAGATCCCATCATCAAATCTTTTGTGACATTCAGTAACATGTTTTGCTTTTGCTTTGCCAATATTCTTTAGTTGCCTCCAAATCTACTAAACTCGGACATCATCTAAATCTGGCACCTGTGTAAATTTTATTATGCAGCTGCCAAAAATTACAAAAACCTGTTTTCTAAAGTGGTTCCAAGGACGCTTCCAGCCTTAATTTTTTGGCAATTCGGACAGCAAGTTGGGTCTGAGAAGTGAGGATGAGAATTAGCTGTGCAAGTCAAAACTCGCTTTTTTCACCAATCCCATAATACAGTTCATTTTGGGGGCTTATTTGCATTAAAATAATGGATATCCAGTTCACTGGAGCATGATACAGTCCCAAGAATAATTAACTTGTATTGTTTTTATGTAAAGAATTCCCCAAAATGTATTGCAAATAGTCAATTAGATAATTATTATGTCCTCTCTTGATACTGCAAAGTAAATCAAGTATTCTCTCCAATGAGCAATGACTGATCATTATAGGGTTACAACGTATCTTTTCAAATTTTTTGCCGAATTTTTACTCTAATTAAAACAAAAGATTAACCATCAGGGATGGCACTAGGATTTTTCAATCTGGGTCCTGGGACCCGCATGTTCGGCCAAATTGGGGTCCCAAGCATTTTTTGGGGGTCCCAAAATCTTGGTGACCCTCTGCGAGAAAAAAAGTATGTTTTAAATTATGAGAAAAAGAGAGTAACCACCTTGGAATTAATATTGACGCATATGCATAGGAACGGCCGAGAAAGGCTTTTTCTAGAGCCGTTACATTCATTCCTGGACAAGAACACTGTTAATGAAAGAGCACCCTTTCCAAGGGTTTAAGCATCACTGGTTTCCTCCCTTAGGAGCAATGAACAGTGATGTCTTTTGCTATATTTTTGCATTCAATGACTTGCAGAGTACATTCCTCTGAAGAAGACGGCAGAAGGCGGTCGAAAATTTAGTTTTAACCTTTTTAGATGTTTTAAACCCCATTTCTTAGAACTTCAATTATGATCACAGATCGCTCCAACAGTTTTACAAACAACAGAATATACTGACAAATCAAAGCAAGTTGTGTGTTATTTAAGTCAGTGCCTTGCGTCCTGGGACGCATTAAAATTTCGATCATGCATTTTTTGGATTTTATTTGCGTAAAAATGCACGATTTCTGCGTTAACGCGATCCCTGACCATGCTTAAATACAAAACATTAGAGGATGCTCTTTGCATTTAAAGTACTCATTTGGAAAATTCTCTCTCGCAAGAATTCAACAAATTGCATCTCTGAGCTTTCACAGTGTCCAAAAACTTCTTGGAGGTAACACTATCTTTATTTTAATAGGGTCCATAGTAACTGTAACAGGCAAAGGCTGTTGTCTCGTTTATGGTCCTGTAGAATTCTGCCCAGACTACAACAATGGGAACTCTTGCCCTGCGCTTTTCAAATAGTTTGTAGAATCTTTAACGTCCCACAGGGATTATGAGTTTGTGAACAAGTTAGGGTTGTGAGATGGTTTATACTCCTTATCTGGGTAGACTTGAAAGTATACAGTAACTATTCGCAGATATAAAGTGGTGATGTTCAGTAAATTTGAAAGTGCAGCCCAGAGCCATGTCAAAAATGACAAAGCCTCTAACTTAAAGTTAAAGTGAACACTTAACTTTCTTTGTACATGCAGAATTTCTAATACATATTTGCTTCTATAATTCACTCTCAATAAAACACTTTCAAATCTGCTTTCTACATAATTTATCAAATGTATTTTCAATATTAAATAGAATAGACGTGCTCGAGAAATTCTTTCACGTACATGTTAACTAAACAGTGCTTTTGTTAAATCCTTTCTTTTAAAAAAGTGCTAAACTGTTTGAAGTACAAGTGACTGACATATTACTTTTTGCAGGGTTTAGATGCAGACAGTTTGCGTGTTGAACCACTGGGATTTGATGCAGAAGGCAGGACTTTCTGGTACTTCTATGGAACTAGATTATATCGAGAGGAAAAACCAGCACAAACAGATAACAAAGCCAACAAGAAGTCTAAGAAAAAGAAGAAGCTAGAAGCTAAAAATAAGAAGAAAAGGGGAAAAGTCAAGAAGAAGAAGAGGACCAAAGGATCTTCATCAGACTCTGATGGCACATCTGAATCCAGGTAAAATTAATATCTGATCTGATGTGATGTTCTTTAGTGAAACAATTTGAGAATTTTCTTTTTCACAACAACAATCATTTATTTTGCATGGTAGGAGCATGGTATTCAGGATACATATAGAGTGTACTGTATAATTATGGTAATTTTGTACAATGTAAATCCATATACAGTTCAAAATTTATGGTATGCTTCCCTTGGTCAGGGTTTTTTTTTAATATGAAGGTGGTAGCTGGTTTGTGGCAAGTACATTGTAGCCATCTTGTCATTGTCAAAATGAATGGATATCTTAAAAGGTCTGAAAGAATCTTAATTGACCATCTTAATTAAAATCCTAAATCACTTCAGTTTAGGGGAAAAACTACATGTAGCTGACTGTTGGTACATGTTATTATTGAAACCATTCTTATTGGTGTTCTTCATTAAAATTGCAGATGACCATT
This sequence comes from Montipora foliosa, assembly GCF_036669935.1. Lineage (NCBI taxonomy): Eukaryota > Metazoa > Cnidaria > Anthozoa > Scleractinia > Acroporidae > Montipora > Montipora foliosa. The sequence continues at coordinate 42,042,310 of NC_090877.1, read as the reverse complement.
GTGTAATTTAGGATTATACTCAGTCTGGTTAACCCATGGACAGGGGTTCCCCATTGATGAGCAAAATCATCTGGTGTTAGACAGAGAAAAATACTAAGTACAGGCCTTCTGATAGGGTGCGATTAAAAAATGCAAATTATGCGATTTTTTCAGGGCAGATTGTGCGATTAGAAAGGCAAATTATGCGATAAATAATGTAAATTATGCGATTTTTTTCTCAGCAATTTTAAGCTTGTTTTATAAGGTTTCAGGTTAAGAAAAACACTTTTTTGCTGCCCTAAAGACATTTTGAACACAAAGGAACAGTAATTATGTATCTTGATCGACATTAGTTGGGATAAATTTAAAAAATGAGGTCTTCTGCACTACCGGTGCACCACGTTAAAAGTTGAAAGGACACAGCTAACATGCCAAATGAATGATCAAGGTGCTTGTCAACCACGAACTTCCAAAGATGGTCAATCACAATAGGGCCATACCCCCATTCATACGAGAGAAAATAAGCCGGGGCTTTCTCTGGCTGCGGCTTACATAAGACTCGAATGTTCACCCCGTATAAATGGTACAAAATCTACGTTCACGTCTTTTTCAAGCCGCGGCTTATATTGACCTGGGAATAGATATTCGTATAAATAGTTCCTTTTGCGTATTTTGTACACCGTGGCCAGAGTAAGCCGCGGCTTATTTTCTCTCGTATAAACGGCCCTAATATTGCACGATGAGAAAAACATTAGTCCATCGTCCATGTGGACCGTTCCTGTGAGGTACCGTATTTACCCGTGTATAAGTCAACCTTTTATGGCCTCAAAAGAAGCTCCAAAAATCGCCCTCGACTTATACACGGGTCAAAGATTTTGAGCCAAGTTCCAGCTAAGTAATTTATTCAAAATTAACATAATAATGTTGTCTTGGGCATAACAAATGCAGTGGGCAAAAGCCGACAAAAGACTTCAAAACGAATGTAAGTAATTCCAGTTGAAATGAAAAAGGATTTGTCCGACTCTAAATGTTGAAGATACTGACGAGCACAGATACGAAAGAGACACTGGAAATTTTCATTTTCCAAAGGCGGAAAGCTCTAAAAGGCATTTCTGTTTCTTCAAATAAAACACGATCGTTCAATGGCTTAGTAACCTGGTGCAATACCTCTTGTTTGCGTGCAAGCATCGTTACTTGTGTTGCGTGAAAAAGCTGGTTGGTAATCTTTATACAAACCTGGCTGACTTAAATGCTTTTGCAAACTTCGTATTGTTTGGTTTACATGTATGAGTTTTGCTTTGTTTGTCATTTGAGAAATTATAAGTCAAGGAACAATTAAACCTAGCAGATTTTCTCATCGTTCGCAAGTTATTTTCAAGGATTGACTCTTGCTTAGCCCTTGCTATAGCCCTTTATCCTTGAACAACGAAACAGGTTAGTTTGAGGTTTACATGTTTGATTTTCTGAGAACTTTTTCAAAACTCAAGGACAAAATGCCCGCATATACAATAGATGCTGAACCACAAAACTATTAAGCACTTGAGGCCCTTATTTTTTTGTGTATCCACATTTCCAGAAATCGAAGAATGCAAGATTAGTGTCCCATCAACATTTAACAAAGAAATTGCTTTTTTTGCCATCAAAAATGGGGGTCGACTTATACACGGGATCGACTTATACACAGGTAAATACGGCACTTTCTTGCTCGATCGTGAGCTGTCAGATTGGGCGGAAGGTGGGAACTTCCTTCTTCGTCGAAGAAAAAGCGGGGGTTTTCACAACAAACTTATCCATGAGTAAGTTTTTATCATTTTTCAACGAAAGAAACTACATTTTGCCGAAAAACTTACAACTTCGCTTATTTTTCACAAATCTCTTCTCTAAGAGAAGGCAACTGTGTCATCATTTCAGTGGTGTGTACATGTATGTGCCTGTTTGTGTTGCACCAATAGAAGGAGACTCGTACCAGGTCTCCGACATGCAAAATATAGGATTTTTAGCCTTTTTCCAAGATAAATCATCTTAAAAATGGTGTATTTATGCAGGAATTTCTAAGAAACGTGTTGATTTATGTTTCATTTTATGAATTTTGTGCGTCCTTTTGTGAATTATGCGATTTTTCGTGAATTGTGCGATCGGATGCGATTTGAGGTCGATTGTGTGAAATCGCACCATTGCGTAATATCAGAAGGCCTGTAAGTATGGCCTGTTTAGGCCGGCTTGGGACTCAAAGGGTTAACCAGCTTTATCAAAGTTTAAATCTTGGATATTGCATTTCTAGTGTTTTGATTGGCTCACTCAATCGTATTTTAATGAATGTATATACTTTATGACCTTGTATGGAAACTGATTGTGCCAATGTCTTTTGCAAAAAGTGAAACAGTTACAGTTAAATCATGGAATTTAATCAAACAATCATTATCAGATCACTATCTGAGTGGTAATAATGCCATTAGAAAACAGATCTTGATCGTTTCTCGCCACTTGGATCCAAAAAAAATTGTTACATGATCTGAAAAATATATATTTATTATGCTCTATAATAATGTTCCAGGGAAATATGTGTAGGATTTACAATGGCTCATTTACAGTTGAACAGCTCACTACTCCAGCACCCCCCCCCCTCCCCCCCTCACTCCCACTCTCCTTAAAATATTCCTACATGTAGGTCCGCCACTGAACATTCCTGTGCAGTGGTTTCATTAAGTACCAACAGACGATGAAAAGTTTCTCAGCTGCTTCACTCAGAGACGTCACCTACAGTTTTCCCTAAATTGAAAAAAATTAAAGACAGATTCTGTTAAACCTAAGATTAAAACTCACTTTGACAATGACAACATGTATGAAGTTGTCCTAAACGTGGTCATCAATGTTACTTTTGAAATGTGTCGTTTGACAGGGAACTTTTAAAAATGGCACGCCCCAGACACCCCTAGATATAGGTGCCAATAGGCCCCTTGTTGATTCAGTTGGTGATTCCACCCAAAACAAACCCCTACAGTACGTGGAAAATGAATTGTTAATTTTCTCAGCCGGATGGTACTACGAAAATCACCGATCTGTGGAATTGGTCCGAATTACGGAGTCACTGCCCCGTCCACTTTCGCTTGTAAATAGTTCAGAGTCTTGAGAGGTGTTGTGTTCGAAACTACTTTCCTAGGCCAGAAACAGATCTTTCTTGCACTCAAAGTAACGGTGAGTCCTTGGTTGCAGTTGCAGCCTCTTTGCTGGACAAGAACAATTTTATCCATAATTTGGGGTAACCATGCATTTTTCAGCGATAATTAAGCTTCAATTTGGCAAAGAACGCCATACATTGCTTTGTATTTCAAAGCTTTTTACAAATATTGCTGATTAATTATCTTTGAAAAATGCGTGGTTACTGCCAATTTTCTTTTTGGATTTCAATAACACTTGTTAAGATCTGCTTTTCCCGCATATTCAGTAAACCGTGCCAAAATACCTTTGAATTAGTAGGTACTGTCCTTTATTGTTTGTATTCCGAGACACAAGTGATGTTGAAGTTGTGGAAAAAGTGCAAGGGGACACTTCGTGATGCTTATTGAAATCTGCATGCATCTAATTAGGGTCAATTCTAGGCATAAGCTTAGGGTGTAACTTAAGGACGGTGCCGACAAATTAAAGATATTTTGACTCTATTTTGTGTGATTATGCAGGAAATGTAGATCTTATTAAGTGTTATTGAAATCCAAAAAGAAAATTGGGGGTAGCCACGCATTTTTCGAAGATAATTAATCAACAATATTTGTAAAAAGCTTTAAAATACAGAGCAATGTATGGCGTTCTTTCTCAAATTGAAGCGCAAGTATCTCTTAAAAATGCATGGTTACCCCCAATTTTCTTTTTGGATACCAAGTACTTACTAAGATCTACTTTCCCGGGATAGTTTTAAACTGCTCAAAAATATCCCAGTATTAGTAAGCATCGGTGATAGGAAATCCGAGTATCTGGAGATGCGCAGTACGTATGTGCAATAACAATAGTAGGCACCGTCCTTAACATTTTGAAATTTGCCCTTTTTTTAGCAGTGAGCATCCAAGTAGTGATTATTCTGATGACGATGAAGATGAAAATGATGAAGAACAGGACGTAGGATCTGACGACAAAGAAGGTGAAGAGAAAAAGGAGAGGCCGCTGTGGACTGTGGTCTGTTCTAAAGAGGAGGAATGGCAACAACTTGCGGAGTCATTCAAGAAAAGCAAGCACAAAGACGAAAAGATGCTGTATGAAACACTCAGTGTCGATTTTGTTCCAGAGATTGGCAAAATGATTGAAGCTAAGGTAAAGGTGTTTTACAATAAATTATCATTATTGTTTTGATTCTGGATCTGTTAAGGATATTAAACCATTTACCTAACCTAACTAGGCAACAAAAACAACAACAATTAGGGTGCGTTCAATATTGACTGTATTCCGGATAGGAATGCATAGAATAGAGATGACAAAATTTAATCCTTCATTTTTACAGAGATTCACATTAAATTTGTCAAACACCTGCTAAAATGTTATTTTAAACCCATCTTTATTATCCTTGTTGCTTCAAAACGCCAGGCATACCGTTTTAAATCATCACTCCATGTATTCTTTTTTCCGAAGTAGGGTTAATCGAATGCACACTTGTTTATTAACATAAATTATTTGGAAACATGACTGACCTGCAAGTGGCAACAGCTAATCTAAGCGGGCCAGACTTACAACTTACTTAAGGATGAATTATTGTAGCAGCAAACGAAGGCAATAAGAGCAGTGCTTGTCAAAGAAATTAGGGCAGATGGCACCAAACAGCAAGATAGTTAAAATTTAAACCCTTATGACTACTTAACTAGTCGCACATGTGCTTTCTTTACTATCGTGAGCATTTCAATATAGTCAATGGCACGTATGTCTGCCATGGCTTTTACTGGATCTCACCAGGAGTTGGAAAAAGTTAATGCATCTTGGTTACGGGCTTTGGATGTGTTTGAATAACTGCTGAATTTTGAGCGACATTTTCAACCACCTGGAAGGTCCTCAAACCTCTCTGTTAATTCAGTTTGACTTGAAAGGTCCCCAGAATTTTTATTGGTCAATCTCAACGTTTTGAAGTTTTGAAAGAAACACTTGCCTTAAATGATTACAACATTACTGTATTCCTATCCAACCTCGTCCCTCAAAAAAACAGTATCAGCATCTGAATAATTTTATGCTTTTTTTGTCATAATAATAATAATAATAATAATAATGATAATAATAATACAAGTGTCAATACTTTACAAAAGTAAAAAAATGATAATAATGATACTCACTTAAATGTTAAAAATAAATAAATAAAATAAATAAATAAATAAATAAGAAAGTATTACAAATCAAAAATATTTACGGTAAAGATAAGTTTCAAGAGAAGCTTTAAAAGAGTTAACTGAGGGACTGTACTGAATATCTAGTGGCAAAGAGTTCCAGAGTCTAGGGGCTGCTGCACTAAAGGCTCTATCACCATAATGTTTAGCTTCAAGTTCTTATCAGCGGAACGAAGTTTGCGCGTTGGTTTGTATTTTGCTTAAATTTCAGATATTTAGTCTGGAGCCTGATTATTTAATGCCTTGTATGTAATTGATAAAATCCCAGGACACTGGGATTTTCCGGGATCACTTGGCTCCAGTTGTTCAAAAGGCCGGATAATTTTATCCAGTGGATTTATAAGTCAGTATCCAGAGTAAAAAAATATTCTTCACGTTAAACATTGTCCATGATTTTCTTGTAAACCGTTCAGCTTGACGTGCTTACGGTGTGTATATTCACAGTTACGAGTGAAATACTGAAATCTTTGCAGAGATTGAAACTTTTGCATAGATAAAGTTATTAGATGTTTTGTCACAATAATTCTCAATACAAGGTTGTCAGAAAGTTTCCCAGTAGACTGCCAAGACAACAAGGAAGAAGGAGGGGTTTTTTGCTGGCGTCTTGTCAGTAATAATCAATGATGAGTGAGGCTCCAGCACTTGGCTAAGTAGCCTGACTTCTGGCTGTTATACACAATTGTGGTCTCATTCACACAGAAGCCCTTCCAGCTAATCCTGCCAAGCCGACCACATGCTGGAAAGGTCAGACCAGAACACCGGGAACACTGTCCCCTACTCTTTTCGAATAGTGTGTGGGATCTTTAACGTCCCACAGAGTTAATGAACAAGGGTTGTGAGACGGGACCTCAGGCTTATAGTCCTTATCCGAGAAGACTAGAGAGTCTAACCATTTGCAGATGTAATTACAAAGGCAGCACTTTCTCCTCAGTCATTTAAAGACCCTGAGTGTTGGTCCGGCCGGAGTTGAACTCACGACCTCCCGCGTGAAAGCCCGGTGCGCGATGATGTGAGAAACACCTAAAGAGATTATATGATGAAATAAGATAAAAAGACTTGTGCTTTAAAAAGAAACGATAAGGTACATATAATAACGAGAGAGTTGTTGTAATCCTTGAAACCACAAAACATGGGCCTTTAAAGTCCTTGAAAGTTTGGTCTGAAAAATAGAACTGACCCTGGAATTAGGAGCCAAACCATTTTGAAATGTTGTCATTTTGAATGCAGGATAAAGCCATAAGAAAGAAATTGCTTATGGAGATGGCACCACGTAGAGCATCCGACAGAATAGCATCCAAAGTACATGTCAGAGAAGAAGAGGAACTGCAGGAAGAAAGTGAAAAACAACGAGAAAAGGAAAGACTGGCAGAGGAAAGAAAAAAAGAAGAGGAAGAGAAACAACGAGAGAAACAGCAACAAGCTGAGAAAAGACAACAAGGTTGGTCTAAAGACTTGCAATTGTCATAGCATGTTTGACCTCGTATAACAATCTCTTTTTTTGTCTTAGTTATTATTCACTTTTTGCAGACTGGTCTTTTGCCAATTTTCTTCCTCACAGCAGGGTCCTCTGCGTTCTTTCTCTTAAATACGGAGAAGCACTATCAAAGGGGTCACTTCACGCTCTGCTTGTGCGCATTCATTCAAGCTGCAAAATGTGATAAATCCAAGATGACGATCAACAAGCAGAAAAACAGGAACGGGAACCCCTAAAAGATATTTCCAGGGCGAGAAAAGTGACTAGGGGTTTAAAAAAATAACTGCTGATAAAACAGCTTATAACATATCACGGGCACATGGCCGTTAGGAGATTTTTTTATTGCACAAATTATCACGGAGCTCAGTATACGTTCACCGCATCTTCCTGAGGTACCACGCCTTCTTTGTTGCGTCGTTTTGTTTAAATTTCACATTTGAATTACTCTTCCCAACTTCCTACAATTGTAGCTCCCTAATTCCAAGCTCTTCTTAGTAGTTCCTATACGGCATGTCTTTTTTCCTCCTGCAGAGAGAGCTAGACGTGCCCGGATGCGAGAAGAAAGACAATGGCTGATGGCTAATGGGGAATTTGTCCCTGAAGAACTGAAAATGAGCCTTGGAAAAGAAGAAGAAAACACCGACTATGACACAGAAAGAAGACCCAGTTCACGCAACAAACAAGTCGATGAAGACATCTGTTTAGACGACAGAGATGAAGACCTTTACACTGGAATGTATAAAGGTTGGCTCACATAATTAGAAACGTGATGTGGATCAGTAGATAGTTGGAGGTCGCTGGATCGAACTTCTGTGAATGGCAAATGTGAAAATTTTGAGATGGTAATATAAGTTCGGAACGTTAACATACTTTTCGTTTGAATGAAAATTCCATTGTTTCACCATATAAAGGCTTTGAACTTAATGCGGCTTTATTAACCATGCAGACTCTATGGTTTTTTTAAGTTTTTCGATCCATCTTTGTGGCGTAACGAGTGAAAGGGTCTCATCCGGCGTTGTGATTGGAGAAATTTGTCCTCCAACTGACACCGCGAATGTGATTGGTGGCAAATTGAAAATGAAATTCAGAGTTCGCTTATTTGTATAGAAGCAGTTACCTTTCTTTCAAAAAATGGGCTGTACTAGGTTATGAAGGGGCGTCATTCGAAACTAAATCTGTTATTTGGTTTGGTCGATTCTAGTTTTGGATGCCTTGAAAAAGCATAACAACGCATGGCCATTTTTGGAACCTGTGGAAGAATCTTACGCACCTCAGTACTATGAGATTATAGAGGTAAGCCGAGCGCTTTAAATGTAAAATATCGATTGAAATGTGAAGAATCAATAAATGAAAGATATAAATTTTAAATTCATTCCTCTGAGAGTAGCCGTGGTATTTCTTTTCTTCAGGAACCTATGGATTTGTCAACTATTGAACAAAAGCTTGATGACAGCAAATATAAGAGCTTAAGTGAGGTAAGAATGGTTATTGTTTGCTAGTAAGGGTGTACCAGACCTCAAAATATTTTTTCACCGCGAGAGGCTCCGGTCGATGTTTACTTAGGATACCTTGTGCCGCCAGCGTAGACATTTGTTATTCTCTTGTTCCTTTGCAAACATGACCACCCGATTGTTTAGGGACTAATTCAAAGGTATTTTTGCGCGGTTACCGAATATGAAGGGAAAAGCAGATCTTAACAAGTGTTATTGAAATCCAAAAAGAGAATTGGGGGTAACCACGCATTTTTCGAGGATTATCAATCGGCAATATTTGTAAAAAGCTTTAAAATACAAAGCAATGTATGAAGTTCTTTGCCAAATTGAAGCTTGATTATCTCTAAAAAATGCACAGTTTCCCCCAATTTTCGTTTTGGATACCAAGAGCACTTACTAAGTTCTGCTTTCTCCGCATAGTTTTGAACCGCGCAAAAATATCCCTGTAGTAATAAGCACCGCCGATAGGAAATCCGAGTATCTCGAGATGCGCAGAACGTATGCGCAATAACAATAGTAGGCACCGATCTTAAATAACGCACCGCGTATATCGTTCGGTATCTTGTGATGTCGGGTACAGTAGAGAGTTTAAAAAACGGCTACGGCAGGCACAACGTCACAATACATAATATCGTTGGTTAAAAGAGGAAAAATAGTAGTACTGCACGAGTGGCACGCTTTTAGCACGTCTTTTTGCAGTACGTTGCATAACAACGACGTGAAATCACCAAATTTGAGACTTTGAAGACAACGTGATCATTCAAATGCGACCCTCTCATTCTTTACTTTTACTCAGAAACCGCTCATACCAGTTTAGTTTTAGTGCAAAGTTATATTTTGAGATGACGTTTTCGTCACCGTCTCCGTCCCCGCTGTATCACGAACGGTGGGTGGCGTCTTTCATTTTTTCCCCGAGTATTTCCGAGTCATCATCGTTAACCGTCGTTGGCACTTACCATTTCCTTCGTTACAATTACGAGGCCACATTAGTCGCACTTGCGTCCGATACCCAACGCGACGTGTCCCGTTGAGTCTGGGCGTTTTCTATCTATATCCGACACTCGGACAGTAAGGGAATTGTTAGGCTCACTAAGTTAAGGTGAAGGCAGCTGTTAATCGTTACTCGAGGAGAGTTTCGGGGACACTTTTTTACTTTAAGACTGTATTCTTCAGTGGACACCAGTAAAGTTGGGAAGAGGAGAAAGGGGACCCTCGATGGCGCTAATTGAAGGCAATTGCAACTAATTAAGGCCAACGTTTGCTTCAACATGCATTCAACACTTTGTTGAACTAAATGTTCGGTGCGTTTGAACAGGTCGTCCAACAATGTCGAAAGCGTAAAAAGAGTTGAAAGCGTGTTGAATTAGGTTTCAATCGGATTAAACTTTCATTCAACATCAGTCAAATATGGCGGCACGTAGTTTATTTAGACGAGAGAGTCTGGTTTCTAGTTCTTAGTTTCTGGCAATCAAGGGTTCCAGGTTCTTTTGTTGGCCCAATGTTGGAACCGTTTAAACGACCTCAGCACAACTTTGTTTTTGCGTCCAACATTTGCCCAACATCCGTTCAACTTTTGTTGAACGAATGTTGGTCAAATGTTGAAACCGTTTAAATGGGTCTTTACGAGCATTTCTTGACATACCTCGAACAGATATGTCCAGAAATGTACGCAATTAGATGCACGTCGATTTTGATGAGCGTGACAAAGTGTCTCCTATTACTCCTCCCCATTTCAACAACACTGTGTGTGGGAACACATTTCTCGAGTGAAGGTAAACAGCTGCATTTACTGTACCCAAATGACAGTTCTATTGTCTACTTCCGGACACACACGTTAAACGTTCAATCTCGTCGTTTTATAATTTATCTCCTCTCTTTAAGTATCACAAATGAAAAAAAATCGCATATGCTATAACTCCGAAGAGTTTCAGCCGTTTGTGACATCCTCTGAGACCTCTCTCTCTCGCGCCGTCGTGGATCAAATGATTGCTTGTTTTTGAATGTGTATTGGGATCCTCTACTCCAACAAAAATAACTTTAATTATAAGCCACAGGAGGTAATGTTTACAATCGACTTTGTTTGCATTTTTTTTCCCGAAGCGTTTGTAATCCAAACTAATGAATGTCAGAATTTTTTATTTTTGCAGTCAAATTTCCAATGCGCCTCCATATTTTGACGTGGTTTGGTTGCTCAATTGTTATTATACAAATGCTCTTTGTGTTACAACGATAGAGTAATTACTTTGGCCAATCAAAAAGGACGGAGACAATCCAGTAAGCCAATCAAAACTCGAAGTAATTGCATGTAGCCGACACACAAAGCGCGGGAAAATGTGCACGCGTGAGCGACGATTGGTTTTGGTTTCACTTCTGTTTGGTTGGAAAACTTGGCTCGAGAACTTTGAACCAAGGTCCAACGTTCGTAATGAGCGCCATTTTGAAAAAGAGAGCCAGGAGACTACCATTTTATACTGTCCTCCTCTCACTCAGGCCTCGCTATCCAAGATGTCGGCCAAAACAAAAATACGCCGGCCTTGCAGGCTACAAAAAAACTGAGAAAGCGAT
>NC_090877.1:41991442-42023942 GCF_036669935.1 Montipora foliosa | reverse complement strand
AGAACTCAACGATGTGGGTCCTCCGTCCACGGTAGGCATCGAGAAGCCGGCCCCCGAGAAGAATAGTCGACTTCCCTTTACCTCCTTGTTGAGAGGAATAAGCCCTTCTCCGGGGGGTCCTTCTGAGAGTAGGAGTCAGTTTTTAAGTTTGGACGCAGCAAGTCGAGAAAGAAGACGAGAAAATATGTTAATGGCGAATTACGTACACAACCCTGAAGAAAACCACGAGCGATTTAACCCAGCTCGCGGTGGAGACATGAGTGCCTATATGTACGGGAATAAACGCCCCTCGGATATGATGCCGCCTGCTCTCCAGTACCGACCGAATTTATCCGCTATGGCACACCAGCGGAATATGGAATCCCCGGATATGCCACCCGGGGCAAATTCGCAATTTGTGGACCTGAATTCTGTGCATTATCGCGGGTTTCCCGGGGGACTTCCGGGCTCTCGGGAATCTCTGTCCAGGGAACAGCTGTACTTCCTCGAGCATCAGCGGAGACAACAGCTTGCGGCCGCTTCCTCAATGGACGCCATGATGGTAGGAGGTCAGCCCGAGCGTATGATGGGCTATGGCGGTATGTTACGTCAACAGGAGCTGTTTAATGCCGCGTATGCGAGCCATATGAGAAATGGAGAGTTTACAGGCTATCCCGGAGAAGGTGAGTGCCGTGCTTTTCTTTAAGACTTTGGTCCGCGCGTGTCGCTCGCGGCAAATGCGATACTCATGCTCGACTAATTATGGCAACCCTTGTAAACGACTTTGTTTGTTTTACACTATGCGTGGGGTGTGACGGGGGAGGGGGGGGGGGGGGTTTCCTGGGTCAATCGGTTGGTCGTAGATATTTTAGTTGTGTTTATTAGGTGGGACAGATTCTATGCAGGGTTAGCCAAGAAACTTCGCATTGGAATGATTGAACAACCACCCAGGACTCTACTCTCTTTTCTTAGGGGCGTAGGTCAGTACTGAATTCCATGGAATTTCAGAGGTTTCTTTGTTTTCTTTTTTTTCGTGTGTGTTAGATACTTAATTCACGATAGAGCAAGCCGGTAGAGTAATATGGATCACAAGTAAAATTCGTAGAATGGTAACTGCATAAGAATACCCTTTGGCACTCAAAGTCGGTTGTTTCCAAAATTTCAAGTAGTGAGGCGCGCGCCGATGGTAAGAGTTACCAAATGTCCACCTATCCATCTTCTTTAAAACAACGGAAAAGAATGTCCTCGATTCTTAGCCAACATCCCTTGTAACTAGAAATACTGGTGATTCCTGTCACAGTGCCCCTTAAATCCCACTTCTTGACTTGTGTGTACCCATACTAAAAAGGAAATAATACGAACACCAACGCTTGCTAAATTATTGTAAATACGAAGCGGAAGCTTAGTGTTAACGATACAATTCGTGCATGACAAGGGAAACTCAAGCAAGAGACGTTTTTGAGCCAAGTGAGCTGTTTTCTCTTTTATCTTCTCTTGACGCTACCATATTTTATGTTGCTAAGTATTTTTTCCTTTATTGGATATGATGAGTGTAAAAATCTGAGAGGCGCTGCTGACGTGGCATGCGAAATGTTCTCTTCCGGTTTCCATCCGATGCTCCTTAATTAAAAACTTCTCGTTCTTAAGGTCCGTGCAGTTCATCACTTGAAATCTCGCCAAGAATAGTCGCTCACCAAAAAAATCCATCTTAATCAAAGGATTGCATAACTTATGGTGGTGGTGGTTTTTGTTAGACACGAGCTCTGCTAATTAGTGTCCTCCTTGTTTTTGTCCTTTTAGAAATCCCGGCAAAGATAGCAAGGTTCAGTTGACAGGTTGCGCGTGGGAAGAAATTCGCCAGTGTCGTCGATTCTCCAAGGAACATTTTCAACCGTTACACTCTTCTCAATTGTAGTTTAGTCGTGTAAATTTCGCAAAGTTTCAGTTTGGTGATGCAGGTAGTAGATGGAAATGGTGACATGAACATCTTTCAACTTTTTATTCCCTTTTCAGTTTTCATCCTGGTTGCAGGCTTCTAAGTATCCCAGTTTTGTCCGAGTGCATGCTGGGTCGCTTGTTAAACCGAGAGCATGCATGCTGCGACCCCTGTTTTAGAGGCGTGTATTATAAAATTGATTTTTAATTGAATTTAGTTTTAAATTTTATGGCAAAAGGCTCAAACTTTTCATTGCCGTGATAGCGTGGTGGGTAAACAGGGCTAAAGAGTCGTCAAAATCATTTATTTTCCCAAATTTTGCATAATGCCATCCTATTTTGTTCTTCCCAATGACACCCACCAATTTTCTTGACTTATTGTCGAGTTTAACAGCTCTTCAATTGACTTCCGCCTTTTTCACTCACAAGTTGTCGATTATGATCTTGGATATTCATGCGAAAGACTATTGCAACGCAAAAGACAAAACTTCAAAACTCCTATTTCAAATGGCAAATTTTTTAACTGCAGATATTTGTAAGAAGTGCCTCCCAAAACTGTATCTTCTTTCGTATTTATTTTGTATCTTTGTATATTTATATTCTTCGATATCAAAATTTGTAACAAGCCAAAAAAATGAATTAATAAATATTGATTGTAAGAAAAGTCAAAGGTAATCTTGGCTAGCTGAACCTATACAGGCAAATGAATTTCTTTGCTAATAAACCACGCATTTACAGATACTGCTGTTGAGAATTTTAGTGTGGCGCAAAGCTGTGACAATATTCAGTTTGTTTTTTTTCATCAAAATATTCCAGCCCACGGTGTATTATCCTTGACCAAGAGAATTGAGAGCGTCAGCAAAGACGACTGCTACGACAACGACAATGCCACAAAGCAAAAACAAAAAACAAAAAAAACGGAGCGGAGACAACAGCGGAGGGCAATTTGGAATACTTTGAAAATACAAGTAAAATTAAGCCTTAATTGCACGAGGGCAAATTGCGATTACATGTTTATCCCATAAAGGGGGGAAATTATTTGGGGAAGCCAGTTCAGTGCCGCGACAAATGACAATCAACACTCTCCCATTCGTATAAAGTTCAATTAAATACATGTAAATCGTTGCTGTCAACAGAAAGGGCGCGTCAATGTATTTTATATGTGGGCAAAAAAGTAGCTTAATCTGGAAGAGGATTCTCTTGTAAATTCGCTTGCTATGGATAAGCAACTGTTAACCTGTCAGAATCAAGTAATCATGCCCTCTTGATTACCAATTAAGGAAAAATGCCCTCCGTCTCAGCCAATCAGCATTCGGTAAATTTGCCCCCTATGTGATAAACTAAAAAATCAAAAAAACGACTTTGTTTGGTTTGGAGCAAATAAATCCCATTGTAAGGCTATGCCATGGCATTTTTACAGACCGATCTATATTTAGACTACCTTTTCCACAAAAAAAGGCAGTTCCGGTTCGGTGGCGCTATGACGTCAAGTAAGTTTCTCGTGATTGGCCATTGGGCTCCTGAGGGAGTCTCATTCACGGGAATAAGTCGGTCTGTGAAAACGCCGTAAAAGAAATATACCGTTCTTCTTCGTTCCTAGTCATAGGCTTCTGTTTCAGCTCATTCCTTGCGCGCTATATACAGATGTCGAGGAAGACAAGTTAGAATAAAATAATTTTCGAGCTTTCATGACAAGCAATAGCCTGTCGTTGGCCTGCTAAATCTACTATCTAGTAAATAGCCAACAAGGCGTAGCGTCGAGTTGGCTGTAACCAATCTCCTTTCCAACAAGCGCGATTGGAATAATTGTATGAAATTTCATGACTCTAAACTTTTGCAATTTTTACAACAATCTGTTTCCATAAAAGGACATACGGTATATGAGCTAATAAAAGAAAATCAGGCCCTAGTTGTTCTCAGGTCGGACAACATTACTCGATGGGTAAGTCACTACCCGAAAATCTAGGTTAGCTTTTAATGTGGAATACGTATGTAATTTATATCGAACAGTGAATCCTCCGTTGGATAAAGTTACTCGGTCTTTTAAAACTGGGGCCAGAACTCTAGAAACGAAAATGCCATATACCGAACGTTAACTGAGCCACCGGTGCACGGGCGAGTGAGACAAATAATTTGGTGTTATGAAAAGATGATAATGGTTAGTCACGGCAAGTAAGATTATTTGTCAGCTGACGTTTTGAGCGTCAGAGCGAGGCCCCAGTTGTTCCTGGGTAGGACAATTTGACCCGATGGATAGGTCACCTCGAAACGTCCGCTACAAAATGTATTCTTATGGTGCATTGTTAAGTTATCTTATTATCAACTTGTTTGATGTAACCAAATATTTCTCATTGTTGGCGGGCGAGTTCGTCCACTAATAGGCCAATCCTGGTGTTTGATTAATACTATATAGTAGTGTAGCTGTTTCTTTATTCCGCGGTTTTTAATCACGAAAGCCGCCACACGAAGTCTTTCTTTCGCGATCTACCGTTTGGCTGCGAAGAAATCTCGCTTGTTCCGAGAGGAAGAAAAACTTTATCCAGTGGCAGTGTATGAAGTGATCGTCTTAAATGAAATTATCCAAGGAAAGTATTTTCAAGATTTCCGCACATTTCTACTTCAAATTTGCACGATTTCGCGGAACACAAGTCGTTGGAACCTCCTCTAGCTCACAGAAACCCTTTTTAATTTCGCCTTTCGCTCTAGTACCGTTCGCTCAAGCACTTCTTGTGCCCTGTAGGAAAAGGTTCTTGTTGACAGATATGCGATTGTTCCTACACTATTACTTCTTTTTTGTCGCTTTCTAAATCCTGAAGTTTTGCGATATGCGATGTAAGAGTTCAACTTCCCATTGTTTTGCAAATACCCGATTTATACCTTCCTAAAATTCTTTTTGGATGTGAAAAAGAAACAGTCTACTTTTTTCAGAGCAAACCGAGAAAATAGTGTGAGAAAACTCATTCAGAGCATAGGTAATAGAGGGGAATGGTTATGAAACCCAACAATTTCTTTGTTGTAGGTTTTTGTTCTCTTTTTTCGCCTTGACTGTGCACAAAACACAATATTTGTTTACTCCGTACTGAGGAACTAACCAATAGAAACGTGTTGGTTACGTAATTCATGCATTATAGTGTATAAGCGCAAAACAAAAAGATTGTGCACGGTCGTAGACTTTCCAACATAAATCTTGGCATTTGTTTGCTCCTTTCCAGTTAACGTTTGCTGAGCTTCAAAAGCAGTCCCCTCTATTAACTATGTTCAGAGCAAACTGAGAAAACAGTACGAAAAAAACTACGCAGGTGTCTTCGCAATTGACTATTGCGAAAGAGTTTCTCTGAAGAAGATGGTTTTAATGACGTAGGCCGAACAGACTTGATCAATTAGTACCTTGTAATTTATCTGGAACAAAATTAACTTTTTAATTAAAATTGATGGTGGTGTTTTTGGAATCTTAGGCGAACTTTACCATGATAAACTTTAAAAATTCAGGAAGCCAGAACATTACGAGTGCGATTTTGATGTAACGTTCAAATATATTATTACAACAAATCTTTAAACGGAGGCTTGAGATATTATGTGGAAAACAAAGAGACCTGATCAGATGATCAAACTACCTACTTGATGGAGAGTTTTGCTGACATTTGATTAAAATTTTGAGAGCCTGTCGAAACTCCCTTCTGTAGAAAGAATAAATTAGGGGATTTGTCGATGATTGAAACAGAAGAAAAGTGACTGACAATTTCCGAAGAAGTGGGGTTACCAGCTCAGGACGATTGAAAAGATAAAAAATAAAATAAAAAGCTCTCGGTATCCAACAGAAGACAAATGTTATAACTACCAATACACATGAAAGAGTCCCTTTGTGTATTTGTAGATACTGTTTTCTCCTGTGTTTCCCTTTGTCATTTTTGCCGTTGAGCACCGTTATCTTTTGCCTTTGTTTCTGAACAGAGACAAGAATTGCAATATTGATCAAACTGACGATAACAATTGGCACGATAACGAAGACAAAAAGTATAAAGTAAGAATAGATTCTGTTCCACTCCTCTACTACGTCCCTTGGTTGAGCGTGCGACCAGATATTGCGCACAGACGCGAGACTAACAGGTGTTATCCACACGGCAGACAAGATGACAGCGATGGTTTTCCGCGACATTCGCGTTTGATAGCGTAGAGGATGATACATTGCTAAATACCGATCATAAGATATAGCGAGTAAATTGAAAGTCGAAGCCAGGAAGCAAATATCTTTGCCTCCTTCAAACACCCAACATAATTCAGTCAGGGTATAAGTGCAGCCGACACAGAACGCAGCATACCCTGGGGTAACCAAGACAGCCATGAGGATGTCGCAAACTGCAAGACTCAAAAGAAACTGGTTCATGTAGCTTCGCCTAAGATTTTCAAAGCGGAGAAACGCCGCGCAGGTCAAAGAATTTCCAAGAAGTATAACAACTCCAATGAAGCCGTTTACGATCCAAAACAGAAAATCCAGTTCTCTGCTGCAGTTTTCATCTCTGTCCTTGTCCCAATGGCTGCGCAAAGATGTGGGAAGTTTTTGAGGATGGCTAAGATTCAGAGACGACTTGTTTGTGAAATATTCAGGCATACTTAGTGGTAGCTGCTAGAAGAATCCTTGAATCTATACGTTTTTTAAAGGTTCAAAGCTCAGGGAGATAACACACTCGAGTATACGAAATAAAATGAAACCGGAAGAAGGTGCCAAATAAACACTCTGAAGAGCACTAGTGTTAAATTAATTTTCTCGTATACGTTTGTCAGAACGAAGGCCAGATGCGTTTTTTGAACTTATTACAGCCCCGATCTCGACCGTCGTCATTTACTCCAAGCTGACTGGTTTATTCCATTGTCGTCACAACCTTGTATTTGAACAGTAGTTGCTTGTCTAAGGGCAACTGAAAAATCAAATTCCTAGGCAGGATTTGAACCTACATGAGGAGCTTAAGCCGACTCAGGAATTCTGGGCCGGACGTCTCCACACAAAAGGTGTTTCGTATTCAGAAAAGTGTTAAAGCATTCAGGATCGATCAGATTGTACTGTGAACTTACGTTAAGCAGAAAAAAAGTAGTTAATTTTTATTGAATGACCATATTTAGGGGCGAGATGAATTTTGTGGGGAACACAAATCTATTTCAGTTCGTTTGCGCGTATCGACAGTGGCGGTTAGTGCTGGGACACGGAACCATTTTTCGTTCTCTCTCACGCGGGGAAAAATGATACAGGTCCCCGTCGTCTCTCGCCGACCAGCACTACTTCGACGCTCCTCGCCGCTGGTGAGCGAGAAGACCTCTGGCATCCAGGGTAAAATGTTAGCCAATTTGTCGAAGGAACGTTTTTTCAGCTCTTTCGAAGAGAGATTTGTCGCCTTCAAGTCGGTAATTTTTTGCGGGAAAATGGTGATCACGTTCCGAAATTCGGCGGGTCTAATCTGCAGATCGCAGGTCGCAAGTCACATGTCGCAGTCATTGTTTCACCAATACAGAAAGTATCCTAAACATTCTTAAAAGCTAACCTTAGGCCTAAAAACTTTTGTTTAGGCCTAATAGGCCTAAGGTTAGCTTTTAAGAATGTTTAGGATACTTTCTGTATTGGTGAAACAATGACCTGCAACCTGTGACCTGCGACCTGTGACCTGCAGATTAGACTCGCCGTCCGAAATTCTGGTAAAAACGTGGACGAAGCTTACGGAATAACTTTGGTTGGCCTCTGTGGGGGGTTAATTGAGCAGTCTTCGTCTGAATGTCATGGATTTCTGTATTCATGTTTTCAAACGAGTTACGGAGGCAGTAAACAAAGTTGACGTCGGGGAATTCGGTGCTGGAAGCCTTCCCGGTATACAGGCTCACGCTCAAACGTTGAGGTAAAATAACTGCTGTTAGGTTCAATTTCATGATATTAGGATATCATGATAGCAGCTAGGAAATTGATAAGTCTGTGATTAATATTGAATGTGCCTCCCTGTAACATGCTGAGAAATCAATTAGCCCGGAATTAAATTTTACACAGCTACAATTGGGCATTCTAAATTTCCCAGTTCCTCAGTTATCGAGTTCCATAAGTATAAAACTTAAAAATGGTTTGCTTTAAAATCAGGAAAGAACCAATACACCGTTGCTGTTGAGAAAAGTGTATGCCAGGCAAAACAAGTTGCATCTCGGTAGCCTGAAAGTTAACTGACAAAATAATTTGCCTGTGTTTAAATTAACAAATACACCAATACATCGATCACTAACGTTTCATGTTTAACCGGAGAATTAGGGAAGCAGATGTTCGAAGGTGTAATAGCTGTTGAGTTTTATTCCTCAGTTATCGAGTTCCATAAGTATAAAACTTAAAAATGGTTTGCTTTAAAATCAGAAAAGAACCAATTCACCGTTGCTGTTGAGAAAAGTGTATGCCAGGCAAAACAAGTTTTATCTCGGTAGCCTGAAAGTTAAGAAATAATTTGCCTGTGTTTAAATTAACAAATACACCAATACATCACTAACGTTTCATGTTTAACCGGAGAATTAGGGAAGCAGATGTTCGAATGTGTAATAGCTGTTGAGTTTTATTCCTCAGTTATCGAGTTCCATAAGTATAAAACCTAAAAATAGATTGCTTTAAAATCAGAAAAGAACCAATTCACCGTTGCTGTTGAGAAAAGTGTATGCCAGGCAAAACAAGTTTTATCTCGGTAGCCTGAAAGTTAAGAAATAATTTGCCTGTGTTTAAATTAACAAATACACCAATACATCACAAACGTTTCATGTTTAACCGGAGAATTAGGGAAGCAGATGTTCGAAGATGTAATAGCTGTTGAGTTTTACTCCTCAGTTATCGAGTTCCATAAGTATAAAACTTAAAAATGGTTTGCTTTAAAATCAGAAAAGAACCAATTCACTGAATTCACCGTTGCTGTTGAGAAAAGTGTATGCCAGGCAAAACAAGTTGCGTCTCGGCAGCCTGAAAGTTAAGAAATAATTTGCCTGTGTTTAAATTAACAAATACACCAATACGTCACTAACGTTTCATGTTTAACCGGAGAATTAAAGGAAGCAGATGTTCGAAGGTGTAATAGCCGTTGAGTTTTATTCCTCAGTTATCGAGTTCCGTAAGTATAAAACTTAAAAATAGATTGCTTTAAAATCAGAAAAGAACCAATTCACCGTTGCTGTTGAGAAAAGTGTATGCCAGGCAAAACAAGTTGCATCTCGGTAGCCTGAAAATTAACTGACTAAATAATTTGCCTGTGTTTAAATTAACAAATATACCAATACATCACTAACGTTTCATGTTTAAACTCTTGTTCTTAGGCCATCGTAGCTTGATTAAGAAAATAACACAAACAGCGGTGGGTGATAAACATTGTATTCCAACGCATTTTTATAAAACTTGACATTTCGTATGCTAGTGATCACACATTTTCAAAAGTGACCGTTACAATTTTTGAAAACTATATATATATCGTAAACAATAGGGGTCTGGAACCTAGACTGAGAAAACTGATCTGCAGCAGTACGTGTCTGGACATAATGAAAAGTAATAGCTAAAACAGCAATAACTTCTCACTACTAATATTTAACCGGAGAATTAGGGAAGCAGATGTTCGAAGGTGTAATAGCTGTTGAGTTTTATTCCTCAGTTATCGAGTTCCATAAGTATAAACTTAAAAATAGATTGCTTTAAAATCAGAAAAGCACCAATTCACCGTTGCTGTTGAGAAAAGTGTATGCCTGGCAAAACAAGTTATATCTCGGCAGCCTGAAAGTTAAGAAATAATTTGCCTGTGTTTAAATTAACAAATACACCAATACATCACTAACGCGTTTCATGTTTAACCGGAGAATTAGGGAAGCAGATGTTCGAAGGTGTAACAGCTGTTGAGTTTTATTCCTCAGTTATCGAGTTGCATAAGTATAAAAAAACTTAAAAATGGTTTGCTTTAAAATCAGAAAAGAACCAATTCACCGTTGCTGTTGAGAAAAGTGTATGCCAGGCAAAACAAGTTGCATCTCGGTAGCCTGACAGTTAAGAAATAATTTGCCTGTGTTTAAATTAACAAATATACCAATACATCACTAACGCGTTTCATGTTTAACCGGAGAATTAGGGAAGCAGATGTTCGAAGGTGTAATAGCTGTTGAGTTTTATTCCTCGAGCCATATGAGAAATGGAGAGTTTACAGGCTATCCCGGAGAAGGTGAGAGCCGTGCTTTTCTTTAAGACTTTGGTCCGCGCGTGTCGCTCGCGGCAAATGCGATACTCATGCTCGACTAATTATGGCAACCCTTGTAAACGACTCTGTTTCTTTTACACTATGCGTGGAGTGTGACGGGGGGGTTTTCCTGGGTCAATCGGTTGGTCGTAGATATTTTAGTTGTGTTTATTAGGTGGGACAGATTCTATGGCAGGGTTAGCCAAGAAACTCTGCATTGGAATGATTGAAGAACCACCCAGGACTCTACTATCTTTTCTTAGGGGCGTAGGTCAGTACTGAATTCCATGGAATTTCAGAGGTTTCTTTGTTTTCTTTTTTTTCGTGTGTGTTAGATACTTAATTCACGATAGAGCAAGCCGGTAGAGTAATATGGATCAAAAGTAAAATTTGTATGGTAACTGCATAAGAATACCCTTTGGCACTCAAAGTCGGTTATTTCCAAAATTTCAAGTAGTGAGTCGCGCGCCAATGTTAAGAGTTACCAAATGTCCACCTATCCATCTTCTTTAGAACAACGAAAAAGAATGTCCTCGACTCTTAGCCAACATCCCTTGTAACTAGAAATACTGGTGATCCCTGTCACAGTGCCCCTTAAATCCCACTTCTTGACTTGTGTGTATCCTTACTAAAAAGAAAATAATACGAACACCAACGCTTGCTAAATTATTGTAAATACGAAGCGGAAGCTTAGTGTTAACGATACAATTCGTGCATGACAAGGGAAACTCAAGCAAGAGACGTTTTTGAGCCAAGTGAGCTGTTTTCTCGTTTATCTTCTCTTGACGCTACCATATTTTATGTTGCTAAGTATTTTTTCCTTTATTGGATATGATGAGTGTAAAAATCTGAGAGGCGCTGCTGACGTGGCATGCGAAATGTTCTCTTCCGGTTTCCATCCGATGCTCCTTAATTAAAAACTTCTCGTTCTTAAGGTCCGTGCAGCTCATCACTTGAAATCTCGCCAAGAATAGTCGCTCACCAAAAAAATCCATCTTAATCAAAGGATTGCATAACTTATGGTGGTGGTGGTTTTTGTTAGACACGAGCTCTGCTAATTAGTGTCCTCCTTGTTTTTGTCCTTTTAGAAATCCCGGCAAAGATAGCAAGGTTCAGTTGACAGGTTGCGCGTGGGAAGAAATTCGCCAGTGTCGTCGATTCTCCAAGGAACATTTTCAACCGTTACACTCTTCTCAATTGTAGTTTAGTCGTGTAAATTTCGCAAAGTTTCAGTTTGGTGATGCAGGTAGTAGATGGAAATGGTGACATGAACATCTTTCAACTTTTTATTCCCTTTTCAGTTTTCATCCTGGTTGCAGGCTTCTAAGTATCCCAGTTTTGTCCGAGTGCATGCTGGGTCGCTTGTTAAACCGAGAGCATGCATGCTGCGACCCCTGTTTTAGAGGCGTGTATTATAAAATTGATTTTTAATTGAACTTAGTTTTAAATTTTATGGCAAAAGGCTCAAACTTTTCATTGCCGTGATAGCGTGGTGGGTAAACAGGGCTAAAGAGTCGTCAAAATCATTTATTTTCCCAAATTTTGCATAATGCGATCCTATTTTGTTCTTCCCAATGACACCCACCAATTTTCTTGACTTATGTCGAGTTTAACAGCTCTTCAATTGACTTCCGCCTTTTTCACTCACAAGTTGTCGATTATGATCTTGGATATTCATGCGAAAGACTATTGCAACGCAAAAGACAAAACTTCAAAACTCCTATTTCAAATGGCAAATTTTTTAACTGCAGATATTTGTAAGAAGTGCCTCCCAAAACTGTATCTTCTTTCGTATTTATTTTGTATCTTTGTATATTTATATTCTTCGATATCAAAATTTGTAACAAGCCAAAAAAATGAATTAATAAATATTGATTGTAAGAAAAGTCAAAGGTAATCTTGGCTAGCTGAACCTATACAGGCAAATGAATTTCTTTGCTAATAAACCACGCATTTACAGATACTGCTGTTGAGAATTTTAGTGTGGCGCAAAGCTGTGACAATATTCAGTTTGTTTTTTTTCATCAAAATATTCCAGCCCACGGTGTATTATCCTTGACCAAGAGAATTGAGAGCGTCAGCAAAGACGACTGCTACGACAACGACAGTGCCACAAAGCAAAAACAAAAAACAAAAAAAACGGAGCGGAGACAACAGCGGAGGGCAATTTGGAATACTTTGAAAATACAAGTAAAATTAAGCCTTAATTGCACGAGGGCTAATTGCGATTACATGTTTATCCCATAAAGGGGGGAAATTATTTGGGGAAGCCAGTTCAGTGCCGCGACAAATTACAATCAACGCTCTCCCATTCGTATAAAGTTCAATTAAATACATGTAAATCGTTGCTGTCAACAGAAAGGGCGCGTCAATGTATTTTATATGTGGGCAAAAAAGTAGCTTAATCTGGAAGAGGATTCTCTTGTAAATTCGCTTGCTATGGATAAGCAACTGTTAACCTGTCAGAATCAAGTAATCATGCCCTCTTGATTACCAATTAAGGAAAAATGCCCTCCGTCTCAGCCAATCAGCATTCGGTAAATTTGCCCCCTATGTGATAAACTAAAAAATCAAAAAAACGACTTTGTTTGGTTTGGAGCAAATAAATCCCATTGTAAGCCTATGCCATGGCATTTTTACAGACCGATCTATATTTAGACTACCTTTTCCACAAAAAAAGGCAGTTCCGGTTCGGTGGCGCTATGACGTCAAGTAAGTTTCTCGTGATTGGCCATTGGGCTCCTGAGGGAGTCTCATTCACGGGAATAAGTCGGTCTGCGAAAACGCCGTAAAAGAAATATACCGTTCTTCTTCGTTCCTAGTCATAGGCTTCTGTTTCAGCTCATTCCTTGCGCGCTATATACAGATGTCGAGGAAGACAAGTTAGAATAAAATAATTTTCGAGCTTTCATGACAAGCAATAGCCTGTCGTTGGCCTGCTAAATCTACTATCTAGTAAATAGCCAACAAGGCGTAGCGTCGAGTTGGCTGTAACCAATCTCCTTTCCAACAAGCGCGATTGGAATAATTGTATGAAATTTCATGACTCTAAACTTTTGCAATTTTTACAACAATCTGTTTCCATAAAAGGACATACGGTATATGAGCTAATAAAAGAAAATCAGGCCCTAGTTGTTCTCAGGTCGGACAACATTACTCGATGGATAAGTCACTACCCGAAAATCTAGGTTAGCTTTTAATGTGGAATACGTATGTAATTTATATCGAACAGTGAATCCTCCGTTGGATAAAGTTACTCGGTCTTTTAAAACTGGGGCCAGAACTCTAGAAACGAAAATGCCATATACCGAACGTTAACTGAGCCACCGGTGCACGGGCGAGTGAGACAAATAATTTGGTGTTATGAAAAGATGATAATGGTTAGTCACGGCAAGTAAGATTATTTGTCAGCTGACGTTTTGAGCGTCAGAGCGAGGCCCCAGTTGTTCCTGGGTAGGACAATTTGACCCGATGGATAAGTCACCTCGAAACGTCCGCTACAAAATGTATTCTTATGGTGCATTGTTAAGTTATCTTATTATCAACTTGTTTGATGTAACCAAATATTTCTCATTGTTGGCGGGCGAGTTCGTCCACTAATAGGCCAATCCTGGTGTTTGATTAATACTATATAGTAGTGTAGCTGTTTCTTTATTCCGCGGTTTTTAATCACGAAAGCCGCCACACGAAGTCTTTCTTTCGCGATCTACCGTTTGGCTGCGAAGAAATCTCGCTTGTTCCGAGAGGAAGAAAGACTTTATCCAGTGGCAGTGTATGAAGTGATCGTCTTAAATGAAATTATCCAAGGAAAGTATTTTCAAGATTTCCGCACATTTCTACTTCAAATTTGCACGATTTCGCGGAACACAAGTCGTTGGAACCTCCTCTAGCTCACAGAAACCCTTTTTAATTTCGCCTTTCGCTCTAGTACCGTTCGCTCAAGCACTTCTTGTGCCCTGTAGGAAAAGGTTCTTGTTGACAGATATGCGATTGTTCCTACACTATTACTTCTTTTTTGTCGCTTTCTAAATCCTGAAGTTTTGCGATATGCGATGTAAGAGTTCAACTTCCCATTGTTTTGCAAATACCCGATTTATACCTTCCTAAAATTCTTTTTGGATGTGAAAAAGAAACAGTCTACTTTTTTCAGAGCAAACCGAGAAAATAGTGTGAGAAAACTCATTCAGAGCATAGGTAATAGAGGGGAATGGTTATGAAACCCAACAATTTCTTTGTTGTAGGTTTTTGTTCTCTTTTTTCGCCTTGACTGTGCACAAAACACAATATTTGTTTACTCCGTACTGAGGAACTAACCAATAGAAACGTGTTGGTTACGTAATTCATGCATTATAGTGTATAAGCGCAAAACAAAAAGATTGTGCACGGTCGTAGACTTTCCAACATAAATCTTGGCATTTGTTTGCTCCTTTCCAGTTAACGTTTGCTGAGCTTCAAAAGCAGTCCCCTCTATTAACTATGTTCAGAGCAAACTGAGAAAACAGTACGAAAAAAACTACGCAGGTGTCTTCGCAATTGACTATTGCGAAAGAGTTTCTCTGAAGAAGATGGTTTTAATGACGTGGGCCGAACAGACTTGATCAATTAGTACCTTGTAATTTATCTGGAACAAAATTAACTTTTTAATTAAAATTGATGGTGGTGTTTTTGGAATCTTAGGCGAACTTTACCATGATAAACTTTAAAAATTCAGGAAGCCAGAACATTACGAGTGCGATTTTGATGTAACGTTCAAATATATTATTACAACAAATCTTTAAACGGAGGCTTGAGATATTATGTGGAAAACAAAGAGACCTGATCAGATGATCAAACTACCTACTTGATGGAGAGTTTTGCTGACATTTGATTAAAATTTTGAGAGCCTGTCGAAACTCCCTTCTGTAGAAAGAATAAATTAGGGGATTTGTCGATGATTGAAACAGAAGAAAAGTGACTGACAATTTCCGAAGAAGTGGGGTTACCAGCTCAGGACGATTGAAAAGATAAAAAATAAAATAAAAAGCTCTCGGTATCCAACAGAAGACAAATGTTATAACTACCAATACACATGAAAGAGTCCCTTTGTGTATTTGTAGATACTGTTTTCTCCTGTGTTTCCCTTTGTCATTTTTGCCGTTGAGCACCGTTATCTTTTGCCTTTGTTTCTGAACAGAGACAAGAATTGCAATATTGATCAAACTGACGATAACAATTGGCACGATAACGAAGACAAAAAGTATAAAGTAAGAATAGATTCTGTTCCACTCCTCTACTACGTCCCTTGGTTGAGCGTGCGACCAGATATTGCGCACAGACGCGAGACTAACAGGTGTTATCCACACGGCAGACAAGATGACAGCGATGGTTTTCCGCGACATTCGCGTTTGATAGCGTAGAGGATGATACATTGCTAAATACCGATCATAAGATATAGCGAGTAAATTGAAAGTCGAAGCCAGGAAGCAAATATCTTTGCCTCCTTCAAACACCCAACATAATTCAGTCAGGGTATAAGTGCAGCCGACACAGAACGCAGCATACCCTGGGGTAACCAAGACAGCCATGAGGATGTCGCAAACTGCAAGACTCAAAAGAAACTGGTTCATGTAGCTTCGCCTAAGATTTTCAAAGCGGAGAAACGCCGCGCAGGTCAAAGAATTTCCAAGAAGTATAACAACTCCAATGAAGCCGTTTACGATCCAAAACAGAAAATCCAGTTCTCTGCTGCAGTTTTCATCTCTGTCCTTGTCCCAATGGCTGCGCAAAGATGTGGAAAGTTTTTGAGGATGGCTAAGATTCAGAGACGACTTGTTTGTGAAATATTCAGGCATACTTAGTGGTAGCTGCTAGAAGAATCCTTGAATCTATACGTTTTTTAAAGGTTCAAAGCTCAGGGAGATAACACACTCGAGTATACGAAATAAAATGAAACCGGAAGAAGGTGCCAAATAAACACTCTGAAGAGCACTAGTGTTAAATTAATTTTCTCGTATACGTTTGTCAGAACGAAGGCCAGATGCGTTTTTTGAACTTATTACAGCCCCGATCTCGACCGTCGTCATTTACTCCAAGCTGACTGGTTTATTCCATTGTCGTCACAACCTTGTATTTGAACAGTAGTTGCTTGTCTAAGGGCAACTGAAAAATCAAATTCCTAGGCAGGATTTGAACCTACATGAGGAGCTTAAGCCGACTCAGGAATTCTGGGCCGGACGTCTCCACACAAAAGGTGTTTCGTATTCAGAAAAGTGTTAAAGCATTCAGGATCGATCAGATTGTACTGTGAACTTACGTTAAGCAGAAAAAAAGTAGTTAATTTTTTATTGAATGACCATATTTAGGGGCGAGATGAATTTTGTGGGGAACACAAATCTATTTCAGTTCGTTTGCGCGTATCGACAGTGGCGGTTAGTGCTGGGACACGGAACCATTTTTCGTTCTCTCTCACGCGGGGAAAAATGATACAGGTCCCCGTCGTCTCTCGCCGACCAGCACTACTTCGACGCTCCTCGCCGCTGGTGAGCGAGAAGACCTCTGGCATCCAGGGTAAAATGTTAGCCAATTTGTCGAAGGAACGTTTTTTCAGCTCTTTCGAAGAGAGATTTGTCGCCTTCAAGTCGGTAATTTTTTGCGGGAAAATGGTGATCACGTTCCGAAATTCGGCGGGTCTAATCTGCAGATCGCAGGTCGCAAGTCACATGTCGCAGTCATTGTTTCACCAATACAGAAAGTATCCTAAACATTCTTAAAAGCTAACCTTAGGCCTAAAAACTTTTGTTTAGGCCTAATAGGCCTAAGGTTAGCTTTTAAGAATGTTTAGGATACTTTCTGTATTGGTGAAACAATGACCTGCAACCTGTGACCTGCGACCTGTGACCTGCAGATTAGACTCGCCGTCCGAAATTCTGGTAAAAACGTGGACGAAGCTTACGGAATAACTTTGGTTGGCCTCTGTGGGGGGGTTAATTGAGCAGTCTTCGTCTGAATGTCATGGATTTCTGTATTCATGTTTTCAAACGAGTTACGGAGGCAGTAAACAAAGTTGACGTCGGGGAATTCGGTGCTGGAAGCCTTCCCGGTATACAGGCTCACGCTCAAACGTTGAGGTAAAATAACTGCTGTTAGGTTCAATTTCATGATATTAGGATATCATGATAGCAGCTAGGAAATTGATAAGTCTGTGATTAATATTGAATGTGCCTCCCTGTAACATGCTGAGAAATCAATTAGCCCGGAATTAAATTTTACACAGCTACAATTGGGCATTCTAAATTTCCCAGTTCCTCAGTTATCGAGTTCCATAAGTATAAAACTTAAAAATGGTTTGCTTTAAAATCAGGAAAGAACCAATACACCGTTGCTGTTGAGAAAAGTGTATGCCAGGCAAAACAAGTTGCATCTCGGTAGCCTGAAAGTTAACTGACAAAATAATTTGCCTGTGTTTAAATTAACAAATACACCAATACATCGATCACTAACGTTTCATGTTTAACCGGAGAATTAGGGAAGCAGATGTTCGAAGGTGTAATAGCTGTTGAGTTTTATTCCTCAGTTATCGAGTTCCATAAGTATAAAACTTAAAAATGGTTTGCTTTAAAATCAGAAAAGAACCAATTCACCGTTGCTGTTGAGAAAAGTGTATGCCAGGCAAAACAAGTTTTATCTCGGTAGCCTGAAAGTTAAGAAATAATTTGCCTGTGTTTAAATTAACAAATACACCAATACATCACTAACGTTTCATGTTTAACCGGAGAATTAGGGAAGCAGATGTTCGAATGTGTAATAGCTGTTGAGTTTTATTCCTCAGTTATCGAGTTCCATAAGTATAAAACTTAAAAATGGATTGCTTTAAAATCAGAAAAGAACCAATTCACCGTTACTGTTGAGAAAAGTGTATGCCAGGCAAAACAAGTTTTATCTCGGTAGCCTGAAAGTTAAGAAATAATTTGCCTGTGTTTAAATTAACAAATACACCAATACATCACAAACGTTTCATGTTTAACCGGAGAATTAGGGAAGCAGATGTTCGAAGATGTAATAGCTGTTGAGTTTTACTCCTCAGTTATCGAGTTCCATAAGTATAAAACTTAAAAATGGTTTGCTTTAAAATCAGAAAAGAACCAATTCACTGAATTCACCGTTGCTGTTGAGAAAAGTGTATGCCAGGCAAAACAAGTTGCGTCTCGGCAACCTGAAAGTTAAGAAATAATTTGCCTGTGTTTAAATTAACAAATACACCAATACGTCACTAACGTTTCATGTTTAACCGGAGAATTAGGGAAGCAGATGTTCGAAGGTGTAATAGCCGTTGAGTTTTATTCCTCAGTTATCGAGTTCCGTAAGTATAAAACTTAAAAATAGATTGCTTTAAAATCAGAAAAGAACCAATTCACCGTTGCTGTTGAGAAAAGTGTATGCCAGGCAAAACAAGTTGCATCTCGGTAGCCTGAAAATTAACTGACTAAATAATTTGCCTGTGTTTAAATTAACAAATATACCAATACATCACTAACGTTTCATGTTTAAACTCTTGTTCTTAGGCCATCGTAGCTTGATTAAGAAAATAACACAAACAGCGGTGGGTGATAAACATTGTATTCCAACGCATTTTTATAAAACTTGACATTTCGTATGCTAGTGATCACACATTTTCAAAAGTGACCGTTACAATTTTTGAAAACTATATATATATCGTAAACAATAGGGGTCTGGAACCTAGACTGAGAAAACTGATCTGCAGCAGTACGTGTCTGGACATAATGAAAAGTAATAACTAAAACAGCAATAACTTCTCACTACTAATATTTAACCGGAGAATTAGGGAAGCAGATGTTCGAAGGTGTAATAGCTGTTGAGTTTTATTCCTCAGTTATCGAGTTCCATAAGTATAAACTTAAAAATAGATTGCTTTAAAATCAGAAAAGCACCAATTCACCGTTGCTGTTGAGAAAAGTGTATGCCTGGCAAAACAAGTTATATCTCGGCAGCCTGAAAGTTAAGAAATAATTTGCCTGTGTTTAAATTAACAAATACACCAATACATCACTAACGCGTTTCATGTTTAACCGGAGAATTAGGGAAGCAGATGTTCGAAGGTGTAACAGCTGTTGAGTTTTATTCCTCAGTTATCGAGTTGCATAAGTATAAAAAAACTTAAAAATGGTTTGCTTTAAAATCAGAAAAGAACCAATTCACCGTTGCTGTTGAGAAAAGTGTATGCCAGGCAAAACAAGTTGCATCTCGGTAGCCTGACAGTTAAGAAATAATTTGCCTGTGTTTAAATTAACAAATACACCAATACATCACTAACGCGTTTCATGTTTAACCGGAGAATTAGGGAAGCAGATGTTCGAAGGTGTAATAGCTGTTGAGTTTTATTCCTCGAGCCATATGAGAAATGGAGAGTTTACAGGCTATCCCGGAGAAGGTGAGAGCCGTGCTTTTCTTTCAGACTTTGGTCCGCGCGTGTCGCTCGCGGCAAATGCGATACTCATGCTCGACTAATTATGGCAACCCTTGTAAACGACTCTGCTTCTTTTACACTATGCGTGGAGTGTGACGGGGGGGTTTTCCTGGTTCAATCGGTTGGTCGTAGATATTTTAGTTGTGTTTATTAGGTGGGACAGATTCTATGGCAGGGTTAGCCAAGAAACTCTGCATTGGAATGATTGAAGAACCACCCAGGACTCTACTATCTTTTCTTAGGGGCGTAGGTCAGTACTGAATTCCATGGAATTTCAGAGGTTTCTTTGTTTTCTTTTTTTTTCGTGTGTGTTAGATACTTAATTCACGATAGAGCAAGCCGGTAGAGTAATATGGATCAAAAGTAAAATTTGTATGGTAACTGCATAAGAATACCCTTTGGCACTCAAAGTCGGTTATTTCCAAAATTTCAAGTAGTGAGTCGCGCGCCAATGTTAAGAGTTACCAAATGTCCACCTATCCATCTTCTTTAGAACAACGAAAAAGAATGTCCTCGACTCTTAGCCAACATCCCTTGTAACTAGAAATACTGGTGATCCCTGTCACAGTGCCCCTTAAATCCCACTTCTTGACTTGTGTGTATCCTTACTAAAAAGAAAATAATACGAACACCAACGCTTGCTAAATTATTGTAAATACGAAGCGGAAGCTTAGTGTTAACGATACAATTCGTGCATGACAAGGGAAACTCAAGCAAGAGACGTTTTTGAGCCAAGTGAGCTGTTTTCTCGTTTATCTTCTCTTGACGCTACCATATTTTATGTTGCTAAGTATTTTTTCCTTTATTGGATATGATGAGTGTAAAAATCTGAGAGGCGCTGCTGACGTGGCATGCGAAATGTTCTCTTCCGGTTTCCATCCGATGCTCCTTAATTAAAAACTTCTCGTTCTTAAGGTCCGTGCAGCTCATCACTTGAAATCTCGCCAAGAATAGTCGCTCACCAAAAAAATCCATCTTAATCAAAGGATTGCATAACTTATGGTGGTGGTGGTTTTTGTTAGACACGAGCTCTGCTAATTAGTGTCCTCCTTGTTTTTGTCCTTTTAGAAATCCCGGCAAAGATAGCAAGGTTCAGTTGACAGGTTGCGCGTGGGAAGAAATTCGCCAGTGTCGTCGATTCTCCAAGGAACATTTTCAACCGTTACACTCTTCTCAATTGTAGTTTAGTCGTGTAAATTTCGCAAAGTTTCAGTTTGGTGATGCAGGTAGTAGATGGAAATGGTGACATGAACATCTTTCAACTTTTTATTCCCTTTTCAGTTTTCATCCTGGTTGCAGGCTTCTAAGTATCCCAGTTTTGTCCGAGTGCATGCTGGGTCGCTTGTTAAACCGAGAGCATGCATGCTGCGACCCCTGTTTTAGAGGCGTGTATTATAAAATTGATTTTTAATTGAACTTAGTTTTAAATTTTATGGCAAAAGGCTCAAACTTTTCATTGCCGTGATAGCGTGGTGGGTAAACAGGGCTAAAGAGTCGTCAAAATCATTTATTTTCCCAAATTTTGCATAATGCCATCCTATTTTGTTCTTCCCAATGACACCCACCAATTTTCTTGACTTATTGTCGAGTTTAACAGCTCTTCAATTGACTTCCGCCTTTTTTACTCACAAGTTGTCGATTATGATCTTGGATATTCATGCGAAAGACTATTGCAACGCAAAAGACAAAACTTCAAAACTCCTATTTCAAATGGCAAATTTTTTAACTGCAGATATTTGTAAGAAGTGCCTCCCAAAACTGTATCTTCTTTCGTATTTATTTTGTATCTTTGTATATTATATTCTTCGATATCAAAATTTGTAACAAGCCAAAAAAATGAATTAATAAATATTGATTGTAAGAAAAGTCAAAGGTAATCTTGGCTAGCTGAACCTATACAGGCAAATGAATTTCTTTGCTAATAAACCACGCATTTACAGATACTGCTGTTGAGAATTTTAGTGTGGCGCAAAGCTGTGACAATTTTCAGTTTGTTTTTTTTCATCAAAATATTCCAGCCCACGGTGTATTATCCTTGACCAAGAGAATTGGGAGCTTTAGCAAAGACGACTGCTACGACAACTACAATGCCACAAAGCAAAAACAAAAAACAAAAAGAACGGAGCGGAGACAACAGCGGAGGGCAATTTGGAATACTTTGAAAATACAAGTAAAATTAAGCCTTAATTGCACGAGGGCAAATTGCGATTACATGTTTATCACATAAAGGGGGGAAATTATTTGGGGAAGCCAGTTCAGTGCCGCGACAAATGACAATCAACACTCTCCCATTCGTATAAAGTTCAATATAATACATGTAAATCGTTGCTGTCAACAGAAATGGCGCGTCAATGTATTTTATATGTGGGCAAAAAAGTAGCTTAATCTGGAAGAGGATTCTCTTGTAAATTCGCTTGCTATGGATAAGCAACTGTTAACCTGTCAGAATCAAGTAATCATGCCCTCTTGATTACCAATTAAGGAAAAGTGCCCTCCGTCTCAGCCAATCAGCATTCGGTAAATTTGCCCCCCATGTGATAAACTAAAAGACCAAAAAAACGACTTTGTTTGGTTTGGAGCAAATAAATCCCATTGTAAGCCTATGCCATGGCATTTTTACAGACCGATCTATATTTAGACTACCTTTTCCGCAAAAAAGGCAGTTCCGGTTCGGTGGCGCTATGACGTCAAGTAAGTTTTTCGTGATTGGCCATTGGGCTCCTGAGGGAGTCTCATTCACGGGAATAAGTCGGTCTGTGAAAACGCCGTAAAAGAAATATACCGTTCTTCTTCGTTCCTAGTCATAGACTTCTGTTTCAGCTCATTCCTTGCGCGCTATATACAGATGTCGAGGAAGACAAGTTAGAATAAAATAATTTTCGAGCTTTCATGACAAGCAATAGCCTGTCGTTGGCCTGCTAAATCTACTATCTAGTAAATAGCCAACAAGGCGTAGCGTCGAGTTGGCTGTAACCAATCTCCTTTCCAACAAGCGCGATTGGAATAATTGTATGAAATTTCATGACTCTAAACTTTTGCAATTTTTACAACAATCAGTTTTCATAAAAGGACATACGGTATATGAGCTAATAAAAGAAAATCAGGGCCCAGTTGTTCTCAGGTCGGACAACATCACTCCATGGATAAGTCACTACCGGAAAATCTTGGTTAGCTTTTAATGTGGAATACGTATGTAATTTATATCGAACAGTGAATCATCCGTTGGATAAAGTTACTCGGTCTTTTAAAACTGGGGCCAGAACTCTAGAAACGAAAATGCCATATACCGAACGTCAACTGAGCCACCGGTGCACGGGCGAGTTAAACACAAATAATTTGGTGGTATGAAAAGGGTTAATAGTGGTTAGTCACGGCAAGTAAGATTATTTGTGAGCTGACGTTTTGAGCGTCACCTCGAAACATCAGCTACAAATTGTTTTCTTATGGTGCATTGTTAAGTTATCTTATTATTATCAACTTGTTTGATGAAACCAAATATTTATCATTGTTGGCGGGCGAGTTCGTCCACTAATGGGCCAATCCTGGTGTTTGATTAATACTATCTAGTAGTGTAGCTGTTTCTTTATTCCGCGGTTTTTAATCACGAAAGCCGCCAAACGAAGTCTTCCTTTCGTGATCTCGCTTGTTCCGAGAGGAAGAAAAACTTTATCCAGTGGCAGTGTATGAAGTGATCGTCTTAAATAAAATTATCCAAGGAAAGTATTTTCAAGATTTCCGCACATTTCTACTTCAAATTTGCACGATTTCGCGGAACACAAGTCATTGAAACCCCCTCTAGCTCACAGAAACCCTTTTTAATTTCGCCTTTCGCTCGAGTACCATTCGCTCAAGCACTTGTTGTGCCCTGTAGGAAAAAGTTCTTGTTGACAGATATGCCATTGTTCCTACACTATTACTTCTTTTTTGTCGCTTTCTAAATCCTGAAGTTTTGCGATATGCAATGTAAGAGTTCAACTTCCCATTGTTTTGCAAACACCCGATTTATACCTTCCTAAAATTCTTTTTGGATGTGAAAAAGAAACAGTCTACTTTTTTCAGAGCAAACCGAGAAAATAGTGTGAGAAAACTCATTCAGAGCATAGTTAATAGAGGGGAATGGTTATGAAACCCAACAATTTCTTTGTTGTAGGTTTTTGTTCTCTTTTTTCGCCTTGACTGGGCACAAAACACAATATTTGTTTACTCCGTACTGAGGAACTAACCAATAGAAACGTGTTGGTTACGTAATTCATGCATTATAGTGTATAAGCGCAAAACAAAAAGATTGTGCACGGTCGTGGACTTTCCAACATAAATCTTGGCATTTGTTTGCTCCTTTCCAGTTAACGTTTGCCGAGCTTCAAAAGCAGTCCCCTCTATTAACTATGTTCAGAGCAAACCGAGAAAACAGTACGAAAAAAACTACGCAGGTGTCTTCGCAATTGACTATTGCGAAAGAGTTTCTCTGAAGAAGATGGTTTTAATGACGTAGGCCGAACAGACTTGATCAATTAGTACCTTGTAATTTATCTGGAACAAAATTAACTTTTTAATTAAAATTGATAGTGGTGTTTTTGGAATCTTAGGCGAACTTTACCATGATAAACTTTAAAAATTCAGGAAGCCAGAACATTACGAGTGCGATTTTGATGTAATGTTCAAATATATTATTACAACAAATCTTTAAACGGAGGCTTGAGATATTATGTGGAAAACAAAGAGACCTGATCAGATGATCAAACTACCTACTTGATGGAGAGTTTTGCTGACATTTGATTAAAATTTTAAGAGCCTGTCCAAACTCCCTTCTGTAGAAAGAATAAATTAGGGGATTTGTCGATGATTGAAACAGAAGAAAAGTGACTGACAATTTCCGAAGAAGTGGGGTTACCAGCTCAGGACGATTGAAAAGATAAAAAATATAATAAAAAGCTCTCGGTATCCAACAGAAGACAAATGTTATAACTACCAATACACATGAAAGAGTCCCTTTGTGTATTTGTAGATACTGTTTTCTCCTGTGTTTCCCTGTGTCATTTTTGCTGTTGAGCACCGTTATCTTTTGCTTTTGTTTCTGAACAGAGACAAGAATTGCAATATTGATCAAACTGACGATAACAATTGGCACGATAACGAAGATAAAAAGTAGAAAGTAAGAATAGATTCTGTTCCACTCCTCTACTACGTCCCTTGGTTGAGCGTGCGACCAGATATTGCGCACAGACGCGAGACTAACAGGTGTTATCCACACGGCAGACAAGATGACAGCGATGGTTTTCCGCGACATTCGCGTTTGATAGCGTAGAGGATGATACATTGCTAAATACCGATCATAAGATATAGCGAGTAAATTGAAAGTCGAAGCCAGGAAACAAATATCTTTGCCTCCTTCAAACATCCAACAGAATTCAGTCAGGGTATAAGTGCAGCCGACACAGAACGCAGCATACCCTGGGGTAACCAAGACAGCCATGAGGATGTCGCAAACTGCAAGACTCAAAAGAAACTGGTTCATGTAGCTTCGCCTAAGATTTTCAAAGCGGAGAAACGCCGCGCAGGTCAAAGAATTTCCAAGAAGTATAACTACTCCAATGAAGCCGTTTACGATCCAAAACAGAAAATCCAGTTCTCTGCTGCAGTTTTCATCTCTGTCCTTGTCCCAATGGCTGCGCAAAGATGTGGGACGTTTTTGAGGATGGCTAAGATTCAGAGATGACTTGTTTGTGAAATATTCAGGCATACTTAGTGGTAGCTGCTAGAAGAATACTTGAATCTATACGTTTTTTAAGGGTTCAAAGCTCAAGGAGATAACACACTCGAGTATACGAAATAAAATGAAACCGGAAAAAGGTGCCAAATAAACACTCTGAAGAGCACTAGTGTTAAATTAATTTTCTCGTATACGTTTGTCAGAATGAAGGCCAGATGCGTTTTTTGAACTTATTACAGCCCCGATCTCGACCGTCGTCATTTACTCCAAGCTGACTGGTTTATTCCATTGTCGTCACAACCTTGTATTTGAACAGTAGTTGCTTGTCTAAGGGAAACTGAAAAATCAAATTCCTAGGCAGGATTTGAACCTACGAACCTCCTTACGATCGGATGCTGTGCCAATTGCCCGTATTATAGCAATTAGCGTATTATCTTTCCCACGGGTTCATTACACCTTGAACATGACCTATGGTATTTTCTTTTTATGCAGTTAACCTATTGATGCATTCTTTTGAACCACGCTATTTTATTTCTTTCGGATGCTCACCTTCGACAGTTTTTGCTTAATTTAAATTACTTTGTACAAACTCTATCTTTATTTACTCAAGTTACAAATAAATTGCTGTTGCTATCATAGCTTCATGTCACCTTTTACGGAAAGCTTCTGCATCTATTTTCTTCTTTACTCTCAAGTCCAGTTTGCTTCGTCATTTGCGCTCTGATTGGCAAACGATTACCGCGTAATCTTGTGTTAAGACTGAAGGTATGATTAAACAGCTTTTACACGAACGCGGTTTTATTTGTAACCGCATCGTTTTCGATGCGGTTACGTCTTCTCTTTACTGGACACCGATCGAGACCGTTGGCGAAACCGGGTCGATTTGAGAACGCTGCCAAAAGAGGAGCGTTTTCAAAACGATACGGTTTCATCTGTCGAGTAAACAGCGAAACCGCATCAATTTGAATACGGTTACTATTTTGGCGCAAAATTTGCATTGTTCGATTCAAGATGGTGAATTTAGCACGTAGTGCAGCGCTCGCTTGTACCATCACGACTGATTTTCTGGCGACAATGATTCCGTATAAACACTTCCAAACCGCATCGATTTTGACAACGCGTTCGTGTAAACGCTGCCTCATAATTAATTTATTTTCCAGATCTGTATTTAATATTCTGTTCAATTTAGTACAATGTTAGCACACGGTCATTTATAACTTGGCAGACGTTCACATACTACACCACATCTCCCGAGAAGTTTTTAAATTAAGGATTTAAACATTTATGACGTCGTTGTCGTAGACGAAAACGTCGCCTCAAAATATAACTTTGCACTATTGCAAGTTTTTCGCGATTATTGTATCTTGCCGGTTGAGCCTCTCTTAACTCGACGAGAAAGAAAGGACTCGTTCCAAGTCTTTATTGAGTATGCGCAAACCGTTGCTTGGAGACAGCTTCAAACCCAGGCCAAGTCTCGATCGCACTCCTAGACGACATATTGATTTTCGTACTGAAGGCGCGATTTTGACCTTCGCCTTGTCAAAAATATGATGCGCGTGCGCTACCTAAACCGGTTTGACTGGAGTGACTAGCCCAGAAACTTGGGCTGAGGCGACTTAAGGACGTTCGCGCTAATTGTTTGTGCGCAACTTTTACTGCGCAGGTAACGCGACTATAATATGTAACGTATTACTTCAAGCATTAGTTAAGATCTTATGGCGACAAAAACGCCGGGGGAAAATTTCCAGGTCGGCTGAAAAATGGCACATTTATTTCCAATTCATCATGAAACATCAAAGAGAAAGGACCGGAGGCTGGAAAAGGTCGCTAATCGAGTTGTGGTTGAAAGTTTTGAAAACTCGAGGAAGGTTAGTTTTAGTCAGCGACGTTGCGTAAATTTAATGGGTTGGTTTTTTAAAATGTTTTCATTACGTTACGAAGTTCTTAGTTCAAAATAAATGTATGTTTTTTAAGTTCTTTTCCCTTACTTTCATGAAAATAAAGCACAATTATCTTCTCGTGCTAATCCACTTGAATAGTGCGGGCCTATGAGGAAACAGTCAGAGATTATATTTCACAAAAACCACAGTCCAGAAGATGAGAAAGACGGCAATGGAGAGATATGATACAAAACTCCAACCAAATAAAGATAACGCCTGCTTTAAACTTCGTTGCTATACTCAAGAAAGTTTTTTTTTTTTCACAAAAACCTTTCATCGATTGATCCTGTCTTGGGTTCCAGTCCTTCCCCGACTGGTCACGCAAAATCGTGACAAACTAAGTTTTCCAAGAATTTGATTTTATCAACGGAATTGATAATGTAAATTGGCCACCGTACAGAGATTCTAAAAGCTAACGTTTCGAGCGTTAACCCTTCGTCAGAGCGAATCGAGGAATTATGGGTTACGTGTAGTTTTTATAGTAGAGTAGGAGCTACGCTATTGGTGGTAACATGGCAACGTGAAAAATAGGAGTATATTAGTTAAATGAAAAGCGTTCGTTAATACCGTGAGGATTAAAGGTGCCGATTGGAAGATGAATTTTTGTTCCAGATTCTTGCGGCTTATTTGAATTTTAGGCCGCCATTTTGGAGAAGGGTCTGTTGTCGATAATCGGTGCCTGGCTGTTGCGGGAGACTGGGAAAATAGCGACAAGAAAAGAAGAAGCACTGACTTTAAAATAGTTTGCGTCGCTTTGAAATATACTTTAAGCCGCGGCTACACGGGCGATCTTTTGCCTGCGAGGGTTTAACATTGTCGCGTCGCCAACGAGCAGTGGTGGCTACACTTGACGACAAATTTTTGCGATTCGCATCTGATTGGCTCGATAACCCCTGGACGCGGTCACAAATTGTCACGAATGAACGGCAAAGTGTTCCGACGTGGCTACGCGAGTGACGAAGTTCGCGACTTTGTAGCAAAAAATTAAACTCATTCAATGCCTCACTATTTTATTTTCAGCGATGTTTTAGCTGTCGCATCACCTGCACGAGGGCGGCCACACGGGTGATTTTCACCGCGCGCTGGCGACGCGAAAACTCATCGCCATCGCAAGCAAAAAAATCACTTGTGTAGCCGCAGCTTTAGCAATCGATGACTTGCTCACAGAAGAGAGAAAGGGAGTTGTCGATAACAAAATAACCACGTTTGCCATAGACAACATCGATAACTTAAGTCATCGATGACTTGATTTTTGGCTATTTGTAGTCAATAACTTGATTCACACACCTTTTTTTTTTCCAGTCTGAACGGGATATTTAGGACTACATTTCGAAGTAGTACTTTCTAGTTGGTGCGAAATAAAAAACAGCAGTCAGAGTTTCTATACTAGAAACATGAAAAACTCACACCAATTGAGATATCACAGTTCGTTTTTTTTTTTCAAATTGTTCATTTATTGAAAAAATGGCAAACAAGCCTTTAAATTATTCAAACCAAGTCAAAGTTACTCGTTTTGGCTTTCCACATCATACAATTGCAAGTGAAACTGAAAACAGGACTGCTAGAACTAAATCTATTATGAGCATCACCTTCCACAGCAATTTTCGAAGCTTTGCTATCATTAAGATCCACGATTTCGGGGCAATATCAAAGATTTCCATAATGTTAGTTTCTCCCCAATTAAACAATTCCAAATAAGGATTATATATTGCGTCGAGATTTCTTTAATGGTTTACCAGGTGTTGTTACCCAATCGTTCAGCAGGAGCAACATCCTTTCCTATTTCAAATGTTAATGATGATCTCTTTTTTAGGTGATTTCTCGTTCTTATCGTTTGAAGGCAACTCTGTAAAAATTGTACACCTGCATGCTTAATTGCAGATTTTCAAACTTGTTCACAGTTCTCATCCATAATTCTTTTACCCAATACTCTGGAAATTCAGTTGTCGCTTTCCTCTGATTTAATATTGCAAAGCACTTAAGTTGATCAACTTTTGGGTAACTCACAACCGTCTCTTCGATGCAAATGGAATCATTACCGTCATTGTTGACGATAATGATCTTAAGCTGGAGGAATCAGTTAACGCTTTCGAAATCACTCCCGAGGTTGAATAGAAGTGTTTTGACACTCCATCACAAAAAACCTCCAACAAAAGTTTCTCTGAGTGTCATCCTTTGGGGGAATCTACCTTTTTGTTTAATTTTACAAAGACTGCCGGATCTCATATTGCATTATGACTCGGAAATTTGTAATTGTCATATATGAACAGTTATATATGAAAATTATAGTATTTGTATTATAGTTCGCTACGTCGCCCACAGAGAACACACGGACAATCCCTTGCCGGCTGAAATACTGAGTGAAAGTCAATTTTGTTGTAGTTGCGGGTATTATCTGTCAAGTGAAGTCTTCATTATATTGGCAACCAATGTTATAAAGGACAGAACCGCACCTTTTACATATAACAGATGTTGTGAGGCCAAAAAAAAACCAAAAATGAAAAACAGCTGATCGACAGCACTTTCGTTCATTTGGATCAAGGGAAAAAGTAGCCAAATAAAACTGCGCGGTCTTATGCGTGGACGTCCACACATATGAACAGTTCCACGTCACTCAGCTACGAACAAGAATATTCGACTCCATCCTGCAATGAAGTACTTGAAACAACGTTTCAATGTCTGAACCTCATAACAGGTGCTATCACGCTTTCTGGCAATCTCTTGGTGTTCGCAGCCATTGTCTCGAGTTCCCGTCTTCGTCAGAGGCCAATGAACCAGTTTCTCACGTCTTTAGCTGTGACCGACATCATCATGGGCGCGTGCGTCAGTCCAGGCTATTCAATATTCTGTGTTGGCTGTATGGACTACTCGTTCAGTAAGAGCTGTTGGCTCATGAAAGCTACAAAAGACATTGCTCTAGCATCTAGTATCTACAACTTGCTCGCCATTTCTGCCGATCGTTGTTTAGCTGTCTATTGGCCCCTTCGCTATGCAACCCTGATGACTAAAGGTAGGGTCATCAGCATTTTAAGTTCTACGTGGGGTATTTCCTTTATCATCGCTGCAATTCGCATTTACTGGGAACACACTAAATCTGGAGCCGAGTTAGACGCTATAAACAGTTTGTATAATAACATCCTTTTGATCTGTGTACTATTACTTCCAAGTTTACTCATTTCTGTGATAAACGTCAAGATTATATTGACTATCAGGGATCAAGCAAGGCAAGTCTTTGCCATCAGGAATGCGCAGGCGCGGAGTCAAGCTGAGACTGAAAACCCGGATGTAACTCTCGAAGAAGTGGCTCGAAAACGAAAGGGAACTTTGGCCTGCGCACTAGTAGTGATTGTGTTTGTCATTTCCTGGATCCCAAGAATCTGCTTCAATATCCAGTTCTTCATGAAAGGAGATCTCGGAAAGGTTGACGTACTTCTGCAGAAGCTATCTATGTTTTTCTTTGGCGTACAATCATCAATCAATCCGTTTATCTACTCTTTGCTGAGGGCTGACTTCCGACAAGCTGCCCGAAAATTATTGAGAATGAAAAACAGCAGAAATGTTCATTCACTTGTTCGGCAACCAAGAGTTAATAATGTCGACCGAGAGTCAATCATCTGATTTTTTTCATCGACTAAGGCCCGTTTTAAACGTTGCATTTTACATGTGCCGAAGCTAATGCAAATGAGCGAAAACAGTAGATCTAGATTTTTCTTATTTGCATTAGATTCGGCACATGTAAAATGCGACGTTTAAAACGGTCCTTGGTAAGCAGCCAACGCTTTAAACATTGGCTAGCAATAATCATGGCAGTATCCACGTCATTTACCACGGACATGAGGGTATAAAGAATCTTTGCAGACATCAGACATTATTGTTTACATTTATTTTTCGTTAACAGTGATACAAGTTAACTCACAGAACGCGGCATCATGCTATTTAGAAATTGATTTCAAAAGCTAAAAGAACTTGTTAAACTTAGTTTACTCTCCTTTTGGCTTTGATGATCAACCAAGGTTTAATTAATATTAGCCATCAAAAACTGATAATTACGTAGAGGCAAAGGCTAAAACGATCCCATATATTCTTTGTAAAATTTCGAATTTTCAAAGCATCACTACTCAGAAATTATCCGTACATTGAGTTCAAATTTTCAGAGATAACTCATTATGCAATACACTTTCATTATTCCGGCATTACTTCATTCTCGGCTGACCAATTAGAAAACGATTTCCTTGTGCTAAAATATATTCCTCTATTCTGGCCTTTTTTTTTCCTATTCTAGCCCTACCATCATGAACACTGCTGGCCCTGTGGCCTCGCACGTATTTTTTCAATTGAGTACTAGATTCATGATTCAGCAATAGGGAGTTTAATATCCCCAACGTGACGTCAAATGTAACTTTATTTAAAATTGCAAGTTAACGTTTGACAACTTTCTCTTTCGTCATTAGTTAAATTTGTTCACAACCGTCAACATCAAAGCTACACAAGAACTGAATTTGTAAGAACGGTGTTGACGCTTGGAAATCAAATTGAAATTTGCCGCTCTGTGCTTACGTTGTCCAATGAAGTTTAGTTGTAGTGATTTGGAGCGAACTCCTAAATAAATGCACAAAATTTAAAAATGTGGGGTGGACCAACTGTATTGCTTATTAAATGATTTTGTCCGGGCTGATAGCGTTCTCGTTGCGTCGTCGCTTCGTAAATCTTTAAGTCCTTAAATACGCAACGAAGGCGCTTTGGCCAGTTATGATGTAGTAAATACCCAATCTCGTATCCAACTAGCACGAATAGAATAATTGTTTTATTAAATGTTAATACACAGTGAACGTTTGGATATTTAGAAATACCTGTTAATTTCCCTTTCCGCCCCATTTTTTCTAGGCTCGGCAACATACACATATACAAACTGACAGCAGCGTTTTTCATGTTCAGGTTGGCTCTAAGTAAAAATCAATTTTTAAGATTTGCAGCCGAATGCAAGTTTCTACTATGCGGAAAGGTCACAAATCAAATGAAATGTTACCTCTTGAGGACAGGGTAGAAGCAGACTCGGTGCTTCGATAAAAACTAATCCCTCGAATCAATTTAGTTCTGACGAGAACAGTAAATAAACCCGGGAGGTCAATGCTTTCTTTTATAATGGAAGTGAAGTAAACTATAGAAATGATAACGAGCGTAAAATAATATGGAAAGAATAGTTCAAACGAAAGACTCTAACTCACTAACAGGAGGTAGCTGGTTGACTATAGAG
>NC_090877.1:41968942-41981442 GCF_036669935.1 Montipora foliosa | reverse complement strand
TTCCTTTCCTTTCACGTTAGCGCATTGAGTTTCCGCTTTGGGAAGCGGTGTTGATGTAATATTGATACATGAAGCCCCCACTGAAACTTCCAAAAGGATTCTTTACGACGTTTTGTGGTCTTGGTGGTGCAAAAACAAGCGCTGGGATCGTTGAAGGGCTAAGAATCCCCAAC
The DNA here is from genome assembly GCF_036669935.1 of Montipora foliosa. Lineage (NCBI taxonomy): Eukaryota > Metazoa > Cnidaria > Anthozoa > Scleractinia > Acroporidae > Montipora > Montipora foliosa. The sequence goes on along the minus strand of NC_090877.1, from coordinate 41,981,269 downwards.
GTAATCGGGCTTATGCATATTCCGGGGCTTATAACGGCGCTCGGGGCGATTTTACTGCTTGCTTTTCTGGATACGATTAACTACGGCGAAACATTCGAGGAAGCGTCACCAAAACACAGACATTTCTTCACCTCCAGTGCGCAGCTTTAATCTTAAGCCGATCTCTTAACTCGAAGACTAGTAATGTCACCGTCAAACTCTCCTTTAATTTATTCCTCATGCAAGCTCCTCCACTTTATGTACGGCATTCTTGTATCGTATCAGCCGATACTAGCATTTCGTGCGGCAGATAGCCAACATAAATCTGGGCGAAGGATAAAAAAGAGGAGATGTCCAAAACACTCTTACCAAATACATTTATCTTCTCCTCTTCAACCAAACATTTTGTCTGTCAAAGAATGCAACATTCGCGACCGCTTTGGCGCTTCACTCTTAGTTGTTCGTTTCAAAGGTTCGCTATTGACAACGATTACACAAACTGCGCGGGACCACCCGACTCTGTCTTCTCTCGTGCAACGTGATTGGCCAAAAAAAAAATAAAAGAAAATCAAAAAGTAATTACGTCACAGAACTAGTTTTGCCGCTCGAGTTCGCAGACGCTATTTTTCGGGGGAGAGAAACGACCGCTGGAAATACGTCTGCGTTCACAGGCTAGCCAAGTAATAGCAAGAGAAAATGAGGGGACAGAGAGGGAGGCTCAGGGCGTTGGCCGGGATATGTTATGTCCACGAAAGTTATTTTTAGACCAGCGGAAGTCTTTGTTCTAGCGGACGTCTGTCTTCCGAGACGTCCGCATGCAGTCTTGCCTCGCGCTCAGGTTCTTAGTGAAAAGAGAAAATGACGGCGCACGTGGAAGGCTGATGAATATTTATTTTCTTTCAAACATCGGACCGAGGTTGGCCTGCATGCGGACGTCTCGGAAGACTTCCGCTCGTCTAAAAATAACTTTCGTGGACATGACATATCTCAAGGGCTGGACCGGGAGCCTCCCTCTCTGTCCCCTCATTTTCTCTTGGTAATAGCCAATTTGCAGATGAGATTGGGCCTGATGACAAGAGAGCCTCTGATTGGTTCGCAACCAGGTAGCCCGGCGCACGTGGGATTGAGAATGCTAGGTACAAAATCATGGATTGGGATATGAAACGCAATGCCGCCATGTTTTTTTTCTCGGAAAAATCTAGCAGTAGCAGTTCTAGAAATAGATAACATGATGATCGTAAACCGATGAGCCGCATTTCATCGGTGAGGGGCTTTCTTCCAATGTTCAATGCATGAGGTGTCAAGCAATTTTCATAAAACTTTGGCTCAGAAAAATTCAAGAACTGGGAACACTAAGGTACATGCAAAGGTTTTTAGAACAGGCAGGAGTTCGTCACCCAAGAGTAAGATGTACCACAATTGGCCTCGTCCCCATCAGCGTCAGAAAAGTATCTATTTTTCGGGAAATTAAACAATAGACCAAGTCGGCCAACTCAGTGCAATCCTACAGCTAGTTTTCTTATGGCTTATATTTGAATTTCAATAAAATTGCAACGGCAAATCACTTAACTCCCTGAAGAAGTCAGGCCGTGTCTGACAAACATTTTTCACAGCCGTACAGCCAGCCTTGCATAATTATTTTGTTTTTAACTCAATGTTGTACCAATTCAAACGCTTTGGGGATAAAACGTTTTGTTCCTGGCATTTCCACATTATTATCTATCATTTAGGGACGTTCGCGCTAATTTTTTGTGTCCAACTTTACTGCGCAGGTAACGCGACTGTAATATGTCACGCATTACTTTGAGCATTAGTGAAGTTGAGGTTTTAAAACCTTTGCCAAAACCGTGTACGATAAGTCTTGCACAGCGTTGGATCAGAGAAGATCGTGACCAGTCAAAATTGATTACAAAATATTTATGAAAGTCAAGTAGACTACTGCACGACTGTTATTTGCGTTGTTTTATCACTGAGTCGTGCACTAGTCTACTTGACTTTCGTAAATATTTTGCAAGCATTAGTGAAAATAGCATGGCGACAAAAACGCCAGGCAAAAAAATCCAGGCCGGCAAAAGAATGGCACATTTATTTCCGAATCATCATAAAACGTTAAAGAGAAGCGAGCGGGAGGGTAGAGAAGTTCTGGAAAAGGTAGCTGATTGAGTAGTGGCTGAAAGTTTGGAAAACTCGAGGACGAACCTTTGCGTAAACGTCTCGTTTCAGCCCGGCCGGCAAAAGTAGTCCCTCGAGAATACTTTTGTCATATTGGAAAGGTATGAAATCCAAGTCCTTTTTCCGTCGTTAAGATTTAATCTCAAAACAATGAAAAAATGAGAAATCGATGGACTCTTAAGCCTTTTTTTCCATTGTTCTATTTTTAATTTGTCGATTTTTAAAATTTGACTCAAGAAGCTGGAGTCGCTCTCGGCTATCGCCTCGAGCGACTCTTCCGCTTCTCTCGTGCTTAGCAACCTCCCGCGTGCACCATAACTCAATAATGCACGCCTAGCCGTTTACCATTTGTTGAGTAATGCACCAATAAAGACAACGAAGTCATTTTTTCATTTTTCCAAATATGACAAGTTTTTCCTTGACAAGTGTCCTTGTTCAAAAACTAGCATGACACTTGTCAAGGACGATATTTGCTAGTGCAAATTACTTGTCAAGTGCACTTGTCAAGACAAACTTGCTCGTCATATTTTCCATTTACACTTGAAGGAAAACTTGGAAAGGAAAACATATGAAACTCACTAGATTTTTATTTTCATGACGTTTCGAAGTCATCGTAACTCCATTATCAAGTGATAAATAAATACAAGTGTTAGAGTTTAAATAGATGGAAAGCATATTAATTTGCATACTAGGTGTTGTAAAGAACTTTGCCTTGATTGAGTCACTTTGGACATTTAGAGAAGGCCTGACAATTCCCTAGTGTGTAGCATTTCATAAATTAAACAGTCATGTTTAGTCTTACATTTTCTTAAGACTTTAAAGTGCTGATTGATATTATCAGGCAAACAATCGTGTTTATTAGTGAAATGTTGTCTTGATGCTAGACAAATTAAATTAATGTTCCTCACAAAAGAAATGACGTTGGGATTAATTGGTTTCCTCTACAAATCCTTGTATCCGAGCATATTTACGCCGCCGTCCTGCACTACGCAAAGCACTGACAAGCACAAAAAATTCTTGGTCATCTTCTCCCATTAAAGTTTTTCGCAAACGAAGAAAACCGAAAAATCGAGGAAACCGGTAAAAAACTGTTACTTATGGTCATATTTCAACATTTCGTGTTCCAAACTTTCGGGAACCTTTTTCAATAATAGTATTCCGTTTTCAGAATATGCGTTCTTTTGCGAGTTAATATTCCATGAATTCTGTTATTTCTAATCCGGAATGGCAATAGCCAGGATTCTCCCAAAAAAATGCACCCTAAACTATTGAGATGGCAATTGCCAGTTCAGTCCTCTTTTAGTGTGCAAACGGCCAAAAGGTGTGCAAGATCAGAATGACCCAAACAAGAATAACCTCTCATTATGGAATTAAACACTGGTTAGCAGATTTTTCATGCCCTTAAGAAAGTACCTCGGTTCAGTGTCCGCTTTCTATAGAACCGGTTCAAATCTGGCAAGAAGTCATCAGGTCTCGCTTCTTTTGTCCTTGAGTTGAGCTCGCAAAGATTACGACTGAAGAGGACGTTGTAGCTTTGGCATCTGGCTTCTTGGTCACATACCCTAGAGCACTCATAGGGCAACCCAACCTGGACCGTTTTAAACGTGTGGCCATTTAAGAACATCCCGATTTCTCCAGTGTTACATTGGTCATCTGTCCCAATAACACAGATTCGTGACAACAGGATTGCCACCGAGTAACAAACTCGTAAATACATAGCGGTTTATACGCTGTCCATATCAAAACAGAAAAAAAGGAGAAATCATGATTTCAACGAGGAACGCGTATGGCTTGTACATTAATGTATCTTTTAAGGTCCTTATAATTGGAATAAGCTACATATTGGTTATGGTTAGTATAGGTAAAATGACATGATTATGAGGGAAAATTTGGAATAAATGAGCACTTGCAAAAATTGCACGAGCTCGCAGTGGTACTCAAGACATTCATTTCAAATTGTACGAGAAATATCATGCAATTAGTTGTAGATAACAGACATAAAAAATATCAAGAAAACCTGTCGTAATTAACCAGAACACTCGATTATCACCTAATCAAGCGAAAATTTGCGCCATGGCTGGCTATCTCAGTGTGGCTTTCTTTGATAAGTGACCAATTAGAATGTCTGGTTTGTTACGTCTTGACGCAAGCGGACGCAAGCATAACCGTTAGCACAAGGAAAAGGAAAGTTTTTGATCCTTGCGCGTGCGTTTATGCTTGCGTCAATTCCGTTTTCACGGTAAAATAAACGCTCTCATGCTTACGCTTGTCCTTGCGTCGCTAGTGAAAACCAGTCTTTAGCCAATTAGATTGGAGTAATTGTTTCATGTATATTATTAGGGAGGAAAGTCGTAGAACCGGGAGAAAAAAAAAAGACTCGAAGCAGGGTATTGATCCCTCCAGGCAAAACTCGAGGAGCCTCAAACAAGGCAATTGTAGAAATTTAATTACAGGCGTAACCTGTCATCGTATTTGAGGAGATTATCTGAAAGACATATCTTTGAACTGCGGAAAGACCTATGTTGCGTTAAGATTTTAAGACCATATAGCAGCTCGAGCCTGAATTTATCAGGCCATCATTTAGTTGAACATTTAAGAATAATGATATGAGCAAAATAAATTTAACACAACGTTTCGACGTCTCCTTGACATCATTTTCAGGTGACTAAAAACTAATCTTAGAGTGACCAGTTTATACGAGTGAAAGGTGACAGGTTTTATTAAAGTAACATATGCAGTGCTGCACTTAACACGTAAATTCACGTAAATAGTTTTGCGTGGATATAATCCCATTGTGTGTTCATACGCGCCTCTCGTTAATTAAACTATAGACGACCTAAACCGGCAGTAACTGTCCGTCCTCAAAAAATGCAAATGAAACTTAGACTGTTTAATTAACGAAATGTGTTGACCCTTTACGCGTGTAAATAAGTCACTAATTTTTTTAGTCACTTGATGATATCATGGAGACATCGAAAAGTTGTGTTAAAATTATTTTGCTTATCTTTATCGTTGGCTTTTCGTCATTGCTAAAGTAACTCAGTGTTTGGATTATTGAAGAGAATTTTGACATTATCCCAAAATGACCCTAAATGAATTCGTCTTCGGCGACAGGTGGTACACCACGATGTCTGCCATGATCGAACCCTCTACTCTTTACCTTTTCAACAACACTAAACTATGCAACGCCCAAAGTTTAGATATTCAGTACTAATTTGTTCTCCCTAAAGCTTCCCCGTTTGTAAACGGCCATTCCTCTACCTGGGCCCTCGTCATTGAATATTGCATAAAACTATATTTAATAGCGGTGGCAGGTGTATTGTCAACTATTAATAGTATAACTCTGTCACGCTCTCTAAACGCTTTCAATAAACTTGAAAGCAACTGTTCCCAAGATTTATTATTATTTCAAATGCTAAATTGCATAAATACATGTTCTTTTTATTTTATTTTATTTTATTTTATTTTAATGAAGGAATGTAAAAGAAATGAAGCTATGTTTTCTCGATGGAAAGGGTAAAATAAAAGGAGGCCGTTTCCGTCAATTTTAACGTAGTGGCTATGCTGTCGGTCAAATCCGGTCTCAGGTTGAATACGTTTTTACCTACTGTGGGTTAAATTGGTGAGTGTATTTTACCTATTGTAGGTTGCACCACCCCCCTTCCCACTCCCCCTCCCCCCCCCCCCCCCCAAACTCCCCCTCACCCCCCCCCCCCCCCCCGAAAAAAAAAAAAGGCTGAAAACACCTATATCTTCCCTCAAGCTCTGTCCTACGTATCTCAACACACCTTCTTATCCCTCGGTTCCTGTATTCATATACTTATCCATTCAGTGTCAATATTACAACATAGTAAGGAAACGAAGAACTGTAATATGGACTTACCCGACGATAATCGAACTCGGATCCTCCAGATGTATAATCCTGTGACATCACCAGTACATTACAACGACGAACACGTTCAACCCAAAACAGTTATTTTCCGTATTATATATTTTCTAAGTCAATTGATATCCACGTACAATAACCAAAAGTAATCCTCACCTGATCTTAATTTTTCTCTAGGCTTAAATAGAGGCTGCAAAAAAATGGTGTTTAATTCATCTGACCGCGTATTCAACATAGGAAAAATGAGGATCACCAATTATATTTAACCTAGGTAAAAACGTATGCAACCTGAGAACGGATTTTACCGGCAACATCTACATACATATGGGTTTAGCAATGTAAGAATCAAAAGCGAGTTCACACTTTGTGTGGGAGTTACATGTGAAAAAACTGCCTTTTTCCGCATGTGTATGTTTTCAAGTCTGAAAAAATCTACACGTTCGCAATGTTTTGTGGCTAAATGGAGGCTACCTCCAAAAATACTCTGGAATTTCATAAAACGTGTCACTGACCTTTAATTTTAACGTAGAATGAGAAATCCTTTTGGTCCACAACTTCTTGAAGAGTATTTTCATCCGTCAAGCTATGCCGGTGCTTCTTCGAACACTTGTCGAGCAGCTTGCTACTTATTTAATGAACAATAAATAATTTCCGTTGATTTGACATTTCCTTTGATTTGATTGACGTTTGATTATATAATACTTCAAACAGACTCGTAGTAATTTCTGAGAGAACACACTTCTGTCTCGCTGAACTGTTTCACGTTTCTTGATTTGCTGACCTGGGCCCGGTTGTTCAAAAGCCGATGAACGCTAATCCCAGATTAAAAATTTACCAAGGAGTTTATTTCTCTACTCCCAAATGCCGATCAACGCTGATATTCGGCAGAACTTTACATGAGAAGAAGTCAATCTTGAAAAACAAAAATAAGCAAAAGAAACTTTCACCAAAAAGCGGAAAACGTGAAACAAAGTTTACGCTAATCCTGGATTAAGTTAATCGGCTTTCGAACAACCGGGCCCTGATTTTTAGAGCCATTTTTCTGTTCCTTTGCTAAACTGGTTTGACCAATTTTTCTGTATAACTTACTTAAAACAGTCTGAGTGGATATCGACAAAGAAGTGAGTGTTCCTTGGTGTATTTTGGACACTAGTTTCTGTATTGTGTCTAGGTATTGATCGCTTATATCATAGCTCTCAATAGCCCACTTTCGATATATTAAAATTCAGCATGAGGAGCTTAAGCCGACTCAGGAATTCTCGGCTGGACGTCTCCTAACGATGTAGATATCCGGCAACAAAGGCTAAAAACATAACACAAAAGGTATTTTGTATTCAGAAAAGTGTTAAAGCATTATTCAGGATCGATCAGATTGTACTGTGAACTTACGTTAGGCGAAAAAAGTAATTATTTTTTATTGAATGACCATATTTAGGGGCGAGATGAATTTTGTGGGGAACACAAATCTATTTCAGTTCGTTTGCGCGCATCGACAGTGGCGGTTAGTGCTGGGACACGGAACCATTTTTCGTTCTATAGGATTCATGGATTAACTCTCTCACCCGTACAGCCTGGCTTTCAAATAAACTGGTTGGTCGAAATTTTAGCCAATGTGTCGAAGGAAAGTTTTTTCAGCTCTTTTGAAGCGAGATCTGACGCCTTCAAGTCGGTAATTTTTTGCGGGAAAATGGTGATCACGTTCCGAAAAACGTGGACGAAGCTTACGGAATAACTTTGGTTGGCCTCTCTGGGGGGATTAATTGAGCAGTCGTCGTCTGAATGTCATGGATTTCTGTATTCAGATGTTTTCAAGCGAGTTATGGAGGCAGTAAACAATGTTGATATCGGGGAATTCGGTGCTGGAAGCCTTCCCGGTATACAGGCTCACGCTGAAACGTTGAGGTAAAATAATTGCTGTTAGGTTCAATTTCATGATATCAGGATATCATGATAGCAGGAAAACGATAAGTATGTGAATAATATTGTATGTGCCTGCCTGTGACATGCTGGGAAATCGATTAGCCCGGAATGAAATTTTACACAGCTACAATTGGGCATTCTAAATTTCCCAGTTCCTCAGTTATCGAGTTCCATGACTGAGTATAAAACTTAAAATGGTTTGCTTTAAAATCAGAAAAGAACTAATTCACGGTTGCTGTTGAGAAAAGTGTATGCCAGGCAAAACAAGTTGCATCTCGGTAGCCTGAAAGTTAACTGAGAAATAATTTGCCCGTGTTTAAATTAACAAATACACCAATACATCCCTAACGTTTCATGTTAAACCGGAGAATTAGGGAAGCAGATGTTCGAAGCAGTAATAGCTGTTGAGTTTTATGCCTCAGTTATCGAGTTCCATAAGTATAGAACTTAGAAATGGTTTGCTTTAAAATCAGAAAAGAACCAATTCACCGTTGCTGTTGAGAAAAGTGTATGCCAGGCAAAACAAGTTGCATCTCGGTAGCCTGAAAGTTGACTGAGAAATAATTTCCCTGTGTTTAAATTAGCAAATACACCAATAAATACATCACTAACGTTTCATCATTTAACCGGAGAATTAGGGAAGCAGATGTTCGAAGGTGAAATAGCTGTTGAGTTTTATAATTCCTCAGTTATCGAGTTCGATAAGTATAAACTGACTTAAAAATGCAAGGAAAGGTTACGTTTATACAAACGTTGGCCGTGTAGCACTTATATGTTAAACAGAGTTAACTGAATAGAGTGTAATGTGAAGTGCTAGATTTCTATCCCATATGAACCATGTGGGCGTTAGCCCTACTGATGGAAATGGGCCCACACAAGGACAGAGAAAAACTCTGACAGGGTGGAAATTGAACCCACGACCTTCGGGTTAGATCTCCGCCGCTCTATATAAGTATAAAACTTAAAAATGGATTGCTTTAAAATCAGAAAAGAACCAATTCTCCGTTGCTGTTGAGAAAAGTGTATGCCAGGCAAAACAAGTTGAGTCTCGGTAGCCTGAAAGTTAAGATATAATTTGCCTGTGTTTAAATTAACATTTACACCAATACATCACTAATGTTTCATGTTTAACCGGCAAATTAGGGAGGCAGATGTTCGAAGGTGTAATAGATGTTGAGTTTTATAATTCCTCAGTTATCGAGTTCGATAAGTATAAACTGACTTAAAAATGCAAGGAAAGGTTACGTTTATACAAACGTTGGCCGTGTAGCACTTATATGTTAAACAGAGTTAACTGAATAGAGTGTAATGTGAAGTGCTAGATTTCTATCCCATATGAACCATGTGGGCGTTAGCCCTACTGATGGAAATGGGCCCACACAAGGACAGAGAAAAACTCTGACAGGGTGGAAATTGAACCCATGACCTTCGGGTTAGATCTCCGCCGCTCTATATAAGTATAAAACTTAAAAATGGATTGCTTTAAAATCAGAAGAGAACCAATTCACCGTTGCTGTTGAGAAAAGTGTATGCCGGGCAAAACCGTGACAAGTTGCATCTCGGTAGCCTGAAAGTTAAGATATAATTTGCCTGTGTTTAAATTAATTTGAAATAAAGAGAATAAAGAAAAAAAATTCAATTTTTTAATTGCATGATGCTGGCCATTGTAAACCGTGTTTTAGAAAATATTTCAAATTGATTTATTGTGCCTCTGGACCGTATTTTGATTCGTCACTCAAAATTATTTTGAAGTAATTTGAGATATTTGTCGTCATTAAAAACTTTATGACGAGGTCGGCCCAACAAATGTGTCGAGATTAACACCTCTCTCTCTTTTGTCTCTCCCTCTGCCTTATAGTGTGAGTCTTGTTACAACTCCCACTGAGATTTAGGTTTTTTTTTTTACCTTAAAAGCGGGGACCCACATTCCTGACCCAAGTTAAGCTCCTCATGCTAAACAAAAGGCATCATCTCGAGGCTCTGGGGAATAAACTCATACAAATCCTTGTATTTATTCCCCAGAGCCTCGAGATGATGCCTTTTGTTTAGGACTGAATCATAATACATCGAAAGTGGGCTATTATATGTTTTTATTTTATTTTATTTTTTGATCGAATAATATAACCTTGAATAAATTATAGCAGAGCCCGCGCGCGCCGAAGGCGTGCGCGCGCGGAGCACCATAGCTAAGAAATAGAGATTACTTCATGGAAAATGCGCGCGTACGAATTTTTGTTCACGAGTTGAGTAGTATCAGAAAACGAATGAGTGAGCGCAGCGAACGAGTGAGTTTCTGATACGAAACAACGAGTGAATAAAAATCGTGGATAGAGTCAGTATCTATGAAATAAAATATGGTAACCCACCGATGCGAGAAATTTTGGTTTTATAGCCATGACCTTATTGACCGTCCGTGCGTACGTACGTACGTACGTCCGTCCACCCCTCCATGTATGCCAATGTGACCAGTATCATGCTAGTTTACAGCATACATCTTTGAGTCTTGATCAATTGACACCTGTCAAAACAAGGTATCCGCTGACCAGTGTCACGTGACCATATCGCGGGCTCAAGCTTAGAGCTTACAGAGGTCAGCTGTTTTTTTTTAAGCATCGGAGGGATATAAATTTAAGAAAAGTTCATTGCTAAACTGGTCCATTCCAAAGTAAATTTTACTGGAAAAACCGATATCGTACTCATCCCTTCGTGATTCATGCGATATTGGTTTTTAGCGTAAAATGTACCATGGAATTCACTAGTTAGGCAATGAATTTTTCTAAAGAAGCAAGCAGAGAAATTGATTTTATTTTTAAAGCAGCAACCGGAAACATCAAAACGCGGACAATTCGAAACCTTTTATTTTCACCAACCCTATAGGCAGTAAGAATAAATAACCAGGGAGCTCCGCTTTTAGGCTTGACTGAATCTATATATTACGATTGGCGTAGATCAGTTGGATTGTGCACTGTTTGCTGAACTACGTACAACGCTAAAGGACACGAATTCATTGGTATTTAACTAACTGCTTTCGAGAAAACTTCAAAAGGAATAATTCAAATTTGAAACTGATACTTTGGAAGAATAAATCCTTTCGGCAAAACGGTGCATGCTGAGTAATCAGGATAAATTGCATGATGAACTTACAGACCTCGGAGTGAGAGTGACTGATGAAAAATTTGTGCTGGTTTTTGAAAGGAAACTTACCCTTTGTCATGAAGTTTTCTTGATCAAATCAAGGTGAAAGGTCTATTCTACCGAGGCTTATTTTATGAGCTGTGTACACGTTATTCAAGTCCGTAAAATGGAGAAAACGTATAAACATGCCCAAGTGTGGGCAGTCGAGCAATTGACGCTTCGTTGTTCCAGTCAAAACATTTCTTCTCTATGGCTTTCGAAGATTTTCTGGAGTGGAGCTTGGTCAACTTCAGTTCCATTTGACGAGAATAAAAAACAAGAAAGATCTTGCTGGACGCTCTCTTGTTGCTTTCGAATCAAACGACCCGATTGTTAATTGCTCAAAAGATATTTTTGATCGTCTCGAAAGAGAGTGAAACAATCTTCTGAGGATGTGTGGTATTGACAACTGCCCCGAAATATAGATGAAAGTAGTGTTTGGCAGAGCGATCTGGCTGTTTTGGGGGCAAATATTCCACTTTATTTTTCTTTTTCAATGAGCGGGCGGAATTCTGCAAATCCTGCAATCTGATTGGCTCTTGGAGCGGGCGGAATTTTTCTATCTTGCCAGCTAACCCTGTCGGAATCCTAGCCCTGGTTGCGTGAGCTTGTGTAATGACCTTAAATTTCCATGTTTTGACACCGAATCCGTTTATATACAGAAGTTAGTGTTTCAAAACAGATTTTTATTAGACAAGAGTCGTGGGAAAAGAATTCAAATAATAATATTTTTCTTTGAAACGTTCGCCTACTGCATTCGCTATCAAGCACGGTGCGAGTCAACAATTAAATAAGTGATTTCAGAGAGGAAGAGAGAGAGAGAGGGGAAAAAAAGTTATTTACTAGCTAAGGGTCGGTCCGTATTGCGGAAAACTGTGACCTCGGTCTTGGTAATGCTGGTCGAGAATCAACCATTCACCTTGATTTGATACAGAAAACGTTGCGTCAAACGATAAATTTAATTCAATATTGTGTTGCCTGTATGGACTACTCGTTCAGTAAGAGCTGTTGGCTCATGAAAGCTACAAAAGACATTGCTCTAGCATCTAGTATCTACAACTTGCTCGCCATTTCTGCCGATCGTTGTTTAGCTGTCTATTGGCCCCTTCGCTATGCAACCCTGATGACGAAAGGTAGGGTCACCAGCATTTTAAGTTCTACGTGGGGTATTTCCTTTATCATCGCTGCAATTCGCA
>NC_090877.1:41943942-41963942 GCF_036669935.1 Montipora foliosa | reverse complement strand
TGCGAGCGTTCAAACGTAAATCTTTCATGCTTTATCTTTGCTCTGAAATCGCTCGTACCAATCTATTTTTAGGATACTTCGCCCACATTGTACGACGCGAACAAGATGGCCTAATCGCGAGGAACTTAAGATGGTGCAAAGTTATATTTTGAGGTGACGTTTTCGTCGACGTCGCCGTCGTAGATCTTAAACTAGGGAGCTTAAGCAACGACAACGGCGACGGCAACGAGAACGTCATCTCAAAATATAAATTTGCGTTATTTTAATCGCTTCGTGACTATTTCAACGTTTTTAATATGGCATGGGTGTGGTAATTCCTCAAAGATGACACCAGTCGGAACGGCACTCAATTTTAGAAGAAAAAATGAAAATTTATCCTCAAGTGCTGACGTTCTTCATAAAACGAAAAACTTGGCTATTTCACGTTGTTGTTTTGCTGTCGACGGCAACGAAATGGACAAAAGTGAAAAACGCACGTGCAGGGCGTGCAAAGCTATTGTTTTTACCCTCTAAATATGCAAATTTGTGACGTTCTCGTTGCCGTCGCCGTTGTCGTTGCTTAAGCTCCCTACTCCCTATTGAGGGACAACAAAACGTCGTTGTTGTGCAGAGAACCGCACGTTTATGTGCTAAAATGCATGCCGCACGTGCAGCACGATTATTTTTCCTCTTTTAACCAATGATATTGTTGTTTCATGGCGTTCTCGTTGACCCACCGCGTCGTAGATCTTTAAGTCCCTAATTTCAGGTTGTGTAAAGGACGTGAGAACATGAGGAAACATCTTTAATTTTCTCCCAAACAACCACACAATCCACGCCAGTTTTATTCCCGCGATGTTGATACACACTTTCCACTCCGAACGACTTTGGTTATAACGAAGTTACAGTAAACACCCACATATAACAAGAACCTAGATTTTTACAAGTAAGGCTAAATATGTTCTTATAAGAATGGTATTTAAAGAAGTTTTAGGCTATCTAGGTTCTTAAATTGGTTCTTATTTCCACAAAAGATATCTACCTTATGATACAAGTCATATGGTATGACTGATTTCCTCTGATAAGGATGCTGATACCTCTACATTTCAATCATGACCATGTAAAAAAAAAATTAATCAAGATCTGTGGAGTTAAAATTTTCGGTTTCAGACGCTTGAAATCTCAAAGTCTTAACTTTTTCTAAAATAAGAAGTTGTTTAATTTTTTTAGGCTAAAGTGGTTCCTATGTAAGGGAGTAGTATAGGAGTTGGGGGTATGAGATCATTTTGTAAAATGCTCTCATCCCAACCCAACTCCATACTACTTTACATTTGGCGGTTACATATTTTTGATCTCGTATTTTCGGTCTCATATTCTTGGAAATATATATGTTTTATATTTCTGCGAATCTATGCCGTGGCGAGGCAGAATGGATCCAACGCAAAATTTATTTTGGAACTATATGTTATTTAAAATGCGTGACTTTCTTAGAAAAATCACAAAGCATGGCATTCTCGGAAATAAATAAAGGGGGTTTCCCCGTGATTTTGAACCAATGAAAAGTTAACCCATAAATTAACCAAAACCGAAAATACAACCAAATGGTTCAAATTTTGGTTTTTTTTCTGGTTGGACATTTTGTGTTCAATCCTTTAAAAGAAATGTTATTTTAGTGTGTTAATGTTGTAATGACCGTATGCATTACTTGTCATACCATTGTTGTGAATATATCGCTTGTCATCAAAGCAGGATAATGATACTTTATTAAGCTCATAGCTCCCAAGTTGATGCAAGTTGCTTCTGATCGTTTTCATGGTGTGTTGCATTTGTTCGCTGTTGAACAGTACGTTTTTGTAATTTTCATGAGTGATGTTCTTCTTAATAATATTTTTCTTGATTCCCTTTGCCGTCTTTCCGCCTTTGTCATTGTCTTTAATATATGAATACATTTTCGATCTCAATCCGACGAATTCGGTTATCGGTATGCCTGCTGCCTCGTCTTTGAATTTACCGATTACTTTTTTGTTTGTCTTGTCGAAATATGGTGAATCTTCGGGATAATCACTGTTATCGAATTTGTCTTTATCATTCCAAAAGTCTTGATACGCATCATTAGTTTCAATTTCATAGGTCAAGCTGTCTGTGTCTGTGAATAATAATTTCGCTCTGCTGCCGTATTTTTGTTTGATAAAATTGTAGTGGAAATCATACATTAGTGTCTTACTAAGATCTAGGATACACATACCCACATATGCCGGCCTGTTTAGGGTTAGTGTTTCTTTGATTTTATGCACTGCCACTAGATTTTCATTAAAGATCTTGCTACTGACATATGTTGGTTTAGCAGCCATTTTTGACAGTTTGTTTTCATCAGTTACCAATCTGACATCTACTCGCTTTCTAATATTTTCCATTGTTTTGCCAAATACACTGTTGTTCATAAGCTTGAAGAAGTCTTTCTCAAAAGCATTTTTGGCATTGGTTCTCTTCTGCGTATTGAAATCGATATATTGCTTTAACCATGCGGATTGATTGAACTCTAGTGCTCGATGGACTTTAGTTATTTTCAAACCACGATCGGTGTACAATTGTAGGTTCCTATAATGAAGAACATACTTTTCTTTGTTGCTTAATGTGGGTATCAGTTTATGAACTGAACCAGTTGATACATTAAATTTATTGGCTATTTCTTGGCAATAATTAGAAAGCATATCTTTGTTGACTTTGACCTTTTCGGCTGCTAGCGGATAATCATTATGCAGATCGTGTAATTCTTTGGGATATTCCAAATCAACTTCTAATATCAAACCTTTGTTGCTATTTTCTTTATACTTGGCTAGGTCTATCTGATCAATCTGGTTTTTAGCCAACCATTTAAAACCACCAGTTGGAAGGTATTGGCTCATTGCCCAACCATACAGATTGTTAGCATCTAGATACATTATATACTTTGAGGGCGCCTTCTCATCATACGTTTTCATGTATCTATTATTAGCTTTGCCGTATCGATTTGCTATGTATGATGTACCACCACGAATGCCCTTTTCAATGAATTGAAACATATCAATATCAGTCATAAGCTCCAATTTAATGTCAGTCATCTTTAACATAGCATCCCAAGAAAGCCCAGGACTGGTAAAATAATGACAGGGGTCTAGTTTGTAGTATTGCAGACAGGTCTTTCGAAAGTTTTCAAACACATCAGCTAACAGAAGGATGTCAGATTTAAGATATAAGTCATGGTACTCGCCCATATTTTTTAGATCAAAAGTGTTCCATACATTTTGAGCATGTTTGTATTGATCACCTGAGATATGCTCATCATTTAATATACTGTAAAATTCTTCTTTTGGTGGCAGCTTTTCATTGAATTTTTCAAAACTGTCCATAAAGTCATATGGGTATACTCCCTTCTTACTCATCAAATCAAGCTCTTTACCTTTGAATTTTTGAGAAGTATATATTAATGCTTCTTTTGGTAGGTTGCTCACCAGTTTATCAAGACTTGAGCTCATGAATTGAAAACTATCAATAAAGGTCAGATGATTACCAAGCATGAAAGCCATATACTTTTCCATGTTGTTTGGTATGGCATTGATATTCATTTGGCATGTTTCACCTTTCTTGTTTGTGTATGTATGCTTTTTAACTATCTCACCAATTTCTTGCATTATAAAATGACTGTCATACCCACGGAGATTGTGAAACATAACTGGTATTTTCTCAGTCAATCTGAAATTTAGGTTACAATCTTGGTGAGCTGATCCTCTGTATTTACCTGTGATATGGCAATGGTCTCTAACTCTCACATCATTTTCATTGTATTTTTTATTGCAGATATGACATTCATTAGCTTTTTGAAATTCTTTTTCATCATCTTCAGTCATTCTCAATGGTTTATTGAAATATTTTTTCATGATCTTCTTGCAATATTTAACTTCCTCTAGCATAGCTTCCATAAATTTGCAAACAGCTTTTTCACCTCTATAAATTTGTACTGGTTTTGTGTATTTATCATCATAACAACACACAACCTTATATCCATAACCACAGTCTGTGTGTCTCTGATAAGCCTCTGTGTACGATTTATCATCATTAGGTTGGCAACCGGATATCTTTTCTGTTATAGCTTCAAAATCTGCATAAATGACGAATGGTACTGGTAGTTGTTTATGGAAATTATTGAATTTTAGTATGTTATCATCTTTTGTTGGCATTTTGATAGCTTGTGTGCCATTTACTTGTATGCAGTTTTCTTTATGATCAGTTAATACTCTTTCAGAACTGAAACATTGTAAGCAATGCATACAGAAGTGCTTCCTTTCCTTGTGTTTTGTTTGATTGTACATGAATTTGTTGAAATCTTTGATCAACACATAATGCTTGTTTTCATTTTCTGTTATAAGAAGCAGATTCATGCAATCTTTATACTTTTCTTTTGACACATAAATGGGATATTTTTGTTTGTTTTCATAACCGAAAACATTGATGTTAATTTCATTCTGCTTTTCTATTTTGTTGTACTGTTTGGTAGTCACTGGAAATTCAATTCCTGAATAATTCAAATTTTCAATGAATGCTTTGTCTGATTTTTTGATTCTCTGTGGGTATTTGTCTTGAGGATTGAGATGTCTTATGTGGCACCACCTGAAGCATTCATTATCCTCATTTTTCATGTTGATCAATCCTTTTGCACTGTGTTTGAGTTCATTTGGTAATTTGATGTAAGAAGATCCTTTCATTGGCTCGTATTTTACCACATTGATATAATGATTTTCAACAGATTGAATAGTCCAACCAGATCCCTCTGAAATCCAAACTGCAGTCTTGTTTAGTATGACTTGTTTTGACAAAGATAAAGCTAGTTCAATTTGTGTGTCATTTGTTATTGTTTGTGGTTGACTGTTGAAATACGCTGTTTTTATAATTCTTTCTTCTCGCCCTGTTTGCTTTTCAAATGTTACTCGGAGTGTTTCAACGAATTTTAAACCTTTCATAGATGTCAATATTTTTTCGATATGGATGGCAACAGCCTTTCTTGTATTTTGCAGTTGCATAAGTGGGTCTTTGCTGTTTTTAATGTTGATTTCATAAGACTTTGTAAACCCTTTTAAAGCCTTGTTTGTTTCTTTAATTATAGTCCTTGGTAATGGAACAGGTCGTTTTTTGGTTCTTGGAGCAGCAACCGGTCGTTTGGTTCTCGGTAAAGCCACCGGTCTGTATCCATCTCGGAACTCTAATGGAGGAAGAATTATGTTTTCTTCATAATTTTGAACCATTTGCCGCACACTCTTTCTTGGTTTTGGGATTGGTCTTGTTGTTGTCCTTGGTGCTGGCACTGGTTTTGTATTCATTTTCATAATTAATTTTATTAATTCTGATTTACTTAGTTTTTTAAGATTACTCTTTTCCATAACATTAGTCGAGATATTATTTTTCATACTATATATTTTTTAAATAATGTTTTCTTTTTAAATACCTTATGATTTTTTAAAAAAGTCAAAAACATACAGAGGTTTGCATGTTTTTAGCTATTAAAATGAAAAAATGAAAAATGTGATTTGTTGTTTTATTACCAGCCATAGCTATTTGGACAGCAAAGGCAGGTTCCGTTTTCGCAGTCTTTTCCTTCATCGAATTGTGGATTTTCGATTGCATCTATTTCTCTTAACTTTTTTACTTCTTGATACAAATAGGCCAGTTCTTCATTCATTTTATGTTTTTTAGTTTTTAAATGATTGGTTTTTCCAGCTAAACTGTAATTTTTATAGTGACAAACGTCACAACGCCATTCTGTGTTTAACATGTAATTTGATTTTTTCTTTTTTATTTCTTCTTTGGACAATTTATTTCTTGCCATCTATATATATGTTGTATAGTTTTGTTCTTATATGTCTTTGCATATACCACTTTTTCTATCCAAACCAAGTCTGCGGTAAAACTCATCTTTTTCATTTTCACTGTCTGATTCTGATTCAGGTTCATCTGGTTTGTATTTGCTGTAAGCTTGAGCTATGTCTTGCAACATATTGTCATCAATGTCTATTGGTCGCATAACATAGCTGTTTATTCCGTCTGTCACTTTAACCATCAACGTTTCATTGGCATACACCAATTTCAATTTAACTGGTGGATAAATGACATGCAACACATTGGAACCAATCAAATCTTCCAAAAACTCTTTCAATGAAGGATCACTAATCACACAAGAAATAAAAGCATTGAATTTCGATTCTGGGTTCATATACTACATGTTTAGATTTTATTTTTTATATATTTTGTATCAATTTCAATGGTTTCAAAAAATCGCTGTACCTTTTAAACTCTCTGAACAAAAAATCCATTTTGACATCTATGATGTGAAACATTTTCCCGATTTCTTTCTTTGGTCCTCCTGTTTTCAATGCTTTGATCAACAATGGTACTGCTTCTGAATGAACATAATGCATATAACCTGCGTTCCTGACCACTATTTCACAAATCATTTCTGTGATCACTTTTCTTACAGCCATGGTTTCAATTATTTCGCTTCCTCTGAATTCCATATGTTAATATGTTTTATATTTCTTCATCAGATTCCTGGCTTGTTTCCTGCGAACTGCAGCAGCTTTCTTCAGATATACTTTCTTGCGATGGTTCCCAATCGGAATCCGAACCAGAGTCTTGATCGCTCTCATAATAGAAACCAAACTTTTCTTCATTTTCAAACTTGTCCATATAATATAAGTATATATTTTTATTTTTTTATAAGTATTTATGCGCGTTTGTTTTGCCACAATTCATATGTTTTCAATGTCTTTCAATGGTACCCAACTATTGAAATCATCACTGTATCCCTTCCATTTCACTAGAGCTTGTTTCTTCTTATAGTCCCTCCGAATTACTTTATCAATACGAAAAATATCCTGCTTCGCTTTTAATAATTCAGGTTCATAAAAACTCCCTTGAATGTCTTCACCTCTGAGATCTTTTAGTTTGTATGTTATTGGATTAGTGTATTGGATCTTATCAACTGTAAACACTTCTTCGGTCCAATTTGGTGTGTAACCCTTGTCAAACACATTCCGTTTATACTTCGATATTCGAACCTTATCACCAACCTTGAATTTTGGTTTTTGTTTCAATGTTTCTGTATCACCATATAGATTGAAGTAAACGGTTCCTTCATTCCTCTTGTTAGATGCTTCAACGGGTGTCATCTTTATGCTTGAATGTTTTGTATTATTATACTGTTTTACTAGTTTGGGCAGCATGTCTAAATACTGTGTATTACCTTGAACAGTGAACTGTTTCCACATTTTGGATTTGATTGTCCTATTCCACCTTTCAACCACTGAGGATTTCTCCTCATTTTCAGTGGAGTACATATGTATTCCATTTTTCTCTAATAAGTCCTTCAAGTGTTTGTTATAGAACTCTTTACCCTTATCAACCCATAAATACTGTGGTTTTCTACCTTCCTTGAATATTGTTTTAAATGCTTCAGTGACAGATTCACCTTTCTTGTCCTTCAATGGGACAATCCAACCGTATTTGCTGAAAACATCAATGACCATAAGAAGATACCGATAACCTTTATTCCATTTGCTAAACTGTTGCATTTCAACTAGATCACTTGCCCATATTTCATCGATATGATTTACGATTACACGCCGCCGAGTAAAGTTGCGTCTTATAGATGCATGTAATTCATCTGCTAATTTTTCTTGCCAGTTACCCGAGGGCTTTTTCCGTTTTTTGAAACTCCAAGACCTAGTTTCTGCTTTGTATTGATAACATTTCTTGCCAACCAATGCCCCCATTGTCTTTCATTATACGGTACGTTGTCTAAAGCTTGGACCATTTTCCTATCTGCTTTGTTTTTACATTTCCTATCATCCTTACATACTGAATAATCAACATCGTGTTGCATTGCTATTGCATCAGTTTTTCCAGTGGGCATATCATATATTTCCAATATTTGACCAGTTTTTGGGTCATACTTCAGTTGATTTTCTAAATCATTATAAGGTCCGGTGTAATGATGCCCAGGAAGTGTCCATCCGCCTTTTGGTTTCGGTAATTTGCCAATAGCTTTGTGAATGTCAACAGCACCACCATCAAGATCTTTTCTGTTTGTTGTGTATTTTTTATTCGGTCTTATTTTCGTCGACAATTGATTGAGAGCTTCTGATCCCACTTTATGAAGTAGAGGATTCATTTTTCTCAAACCATAATCGATTGCTTTTTTCTGCAATTTTGGGTCTCTCATCAATTCGGAACCATAATATCTACCCATTTCAACGGCTTTTTTGCCAAGATAAGGTACTCCTTTAGTTAAAAATAATTCTGTTCCAGTATTAGCAATATCACTGAGTAAGCCCGCTCCCAACGGGCTGATTAGTTTCCCTGTTGTTTAACAAATTTGGTCTTTGTAATACCACATTCAGCACAAGTGCAAAAGAACATTAGTCTGCCATTTTTAGCTGTTTTGTAACCTGAAGGTTCAACACATTCAGTCACTTTCTTTTGTTTAACACAATATGATTTCATAATATATATAAGTTAGATATTTCTGAAATAACGTTGGATAAATCTCTCATTTTTCATTGTATCATTTATGTCGAACACTTGTAATAAATCATAATACGAATTGCCCTTATTCATTTCATTTAGAAAGTATAAACAGAAATACCCACAAGTTGTTGTTTGTATGTTTTGTATCTGATTGTTTTGATGTAACAAAGTGAGATTTTTCTTTTTGGCATGATTTACAATCTCTTGAAATGGGGGCATACCAAACGAATCGAAATAATTTATTACATTATCTTTGACATATGTTGCAACCCAATGACTTCCGCTCATATAAGCTGGTTCCAGATTGTAAATAAATAACGCCTGTTTATGGTTGTGTGGAACTTTTTCATCTCTTGACAGTACATCATTGATTGGTATGTTTAAATATTTACACCATTTTTTCAGATCGTGATTGGACATAGGTATGTTTTTGTGAAATTTTGGTTTCACAATATTGCCCCCAAAATGGGTATGCCATTGAATGGACTGTTTTTTCCCAATAGTAACCCTTTTCCTTTTTTGGTTGAGGATGTTTTTTTTTTTCTACCATTACCAGTCACATATGGTGGATAACTATAAAATGGAGGGGGCATTCCCATTCTAGGTGCTCCTTCACCATGCAATCTTGGTCTACCTATCCTCGGTGCTCCTCCTCCCGTTAGCTTTTTGACAAGATTCAGAGCCAAAGGTATTCCAACGCTGGCTAACAGAGTGCCTAAAAATCCACCTGATTGTGTTTTGGTTGGTTGTATATGTACACCAGAACCTGTTTGAGCTGCATTGATGATGTCTCTTTGCTGTTTTGTAGTGAACATGTTCAGATATGGCATTAGTTTGTTGATCGCCTGGAAAGGTATCATCATGGGTAATGGCATAGCGCCACCTTTTTGACCCGATCCTAACAATTTTTTAGCTCCGGCTTCTGCTAGTCCTCCCAAAGCACTTAACCCGAGGGTTTTACCGATTGCCGGCAATGCTCTCATACCAAGTGACAATACGGTGCTCAAAAGACTTCCGCCTACTTGTTTTCTGATATTGGTCTTAGCAAGCTTAATGTCCATTCCTTTGTTCAATTGTCGATTTTTTTGCAATCTTTTTTTCACCGTTGCTGGAACATAAAGAGTGTCGTTTCCATTAAGAGAATCATTTGCCAGTCTCAGAACTATCGTTTCCCTTTTATGGTAAGCATTACTCAGATTCTTTTTTTGATTATCTGACAGTCTTACGTTTATTTGATGAAGTTCAGTCATATAATATATGTTACATAATTCCAGTCACAAAACATATACAAATAAATATGTGTCATTCATGGGATTAAACTATAACCAATTCATTACCCACCTTGTCAATAACAACCGACTCTTCGTACAATACAACTGCATGGACATTGAAATCTGCTGCACTATTAGCATTGAGTTTGTACCTGAAAATCAACTGTTTAGGGTCTCTTGTTACTTTCTCTGCCTGATATGACAGATCGAAATAGATCAGTGAATACAGGCTGTTATAATTGGCAAGATTCAACTGGGTTCCGGTGTTGTAATCATTTTTTCGCATTGCATAAGACATCAGATCATTGAAAATTCTCACTTTGCTCTCACTGTCATATTCCGTTTCTGGGTAGAAAACACCATTACCATATTCGAGTCTGCATGTTGTCAAATAACTGTTTGCGTTTGCTGCATTCAGTTTGAAGGTATCAAATAGATATGGATTTTGAGTTGCAACTCCGGTTTTAGCCCGTTGTAAATAAACGAAAATTGCTTTGACATTGTCAATACTGGAAGAAATCTGAAAAAAACCACTGACTCTAGCTGGTGCTGACACTGCATATAGTTCACGCTGATACGTCCATTTGTCCTGTTTCAAAAAAGAACTAACAAACTTATCATACAGACTGTCTTTTGGAGTCAGTTTTGGAACCCATAGTAGAAATCTGTTAATCACTACTCTTCCGGCATCTGCTGCCGCTGCCCTATTGATGAGTTCATTGTCGTTCTGGAGATTCAAATTGAATTGTAACTGCATAGGAACCAACATTTTATCCTGCAACTCTTCAAAAAAACTGTAACGATTGAGAGGTATGATCAAATTCACATCTTTTGCTCCTCCCGTTCCATCATTGTTGGCAGCTTGTGTAAGCACTCTTCTAGATTCATATCCTGAATTGGTATCGGCTGTCGTGTCATCTGTGTCTAAATACCAAAAACTGTTTTTACCGACTGATCTGCTGTAATCATCAGAATATTCCAACAGATTCTTCACAAAAGTGACCTTATGTAGATTGTCAGTATCATAAACAATTTTCCCAGCACTTTTAATCATCATATGTGCAATCAATGAATGAGATCCGTTTATCACCGTTATTCTATCGGCTGCTGCGTAACCGGCTCCATCTGCTGTTTTTTGTAACTGGAATTGAACCTCGAAATAAGCATTGTACCAATCATAGAAAGAACTCCGGTCGTTGATGGTGAATCTGTAACCATTTTTTTCCTGATGTTGATTGTTAGCAGGGGCTCGGATTACATCATCAAGTTGGAAACGCACCAACTCATTTCTTTGCAATAATTCACTTGTTCTAAAAGCCATTTATACTATTGTATTATATAATTTTGCTGTCATGTTATTTATTTGAAAAATCTACGCCTTCTTCCAGATCCGGATATCAATCTATTTAGTATCATGTCAGCGCTTTCATCTTGCTGTTTCTGTTCAATGGGCAAGGATGGAACAATTGCTTTTTGTGCTGGTGTTGTGGCTCCTTTTCTCAAATTTGCTAATTTTTTCATTATTAGGTCTCCTGACTTTTCTGCCACCGTCTTGCCAATTTTATCACCTGCATGGGAAACCCCTGATTCTAATGCCTTCTTTGCTAATGGCTTAGCAAATTTCTTGAAAACAGACGATGCCACACTCTTCAATGGTTTAAAAATGTTGTCTAAGATAAGCCCAGACCCTTTATGTTGAAATACAAATTTACCAAGTTTTGGGTGGTAAAACCTCTTAAATTCATACGGTTTCATTATACTGTTACATTAGATACTTTTTAAAATCAGCGAAAAAGACGTATCTGCTCCATTCAGATCCACTAATCTTCTTTTTCCATCTGTTATCATGATTCTGATTGATGAAATTGTAGTTTTGTTCACAGGATTAAATGTAACTCTTTGTGGTTCGAGGGTGAAGGAGTAACTTGGTCGTAGTACACTGGTTGAAAATGAATAAATGATGTCTGTTTCTTCGCCGTCAACTAAACTTTCGTTTACCAAATCGCAATGAATATTGAGTACGTCTGTGTCTTGACTGAGATTTGGCACTCTTGGTCCAATATGCGTTCCACTTGCTAATATCTTTTTGTCGAAACCGATCAGTTCATTAAAATTACTTGCTCTTAAATCAAGTTGGTAATTTGCAGCTAATGTAACCGTGACTCTGAATGTTGTTTCGTTGAATTCAAGAGTCATCGGATACGTATCACCAGTTTTCGTCACATTTTTAATATGTCTGTCAAAGTCTGTATAATTCCATACCCCAGCTGGAAAGGTAATGTCCTTAAAAGTTGAACCATTATCGGAGCTGTATTTGATTAATTGATTTTTGTACCCAGCATTGACATTGAACCAAGTGAATGACATGTTAATGACTCTGTTAAGACCGATAACGTATTGCTTGTTATTGTCTAGAGTTACAGGTCTGGTGAAATTTGTTGCAAAATCTTCTGGTTTATTGTTCCCTTGATTTTTCACACTGTAAGATGATAAAACTATCTCTCGTTCCATTATGTGATTAGGTTACATTAAATTTTGAAATATTGTTTGTATAATTTACCATATTGTGATCTATTGATTGACGACATTTTCAACAATGTGTCCAATATAGAAACACCCATATTTCGCATGTCAATGCTTGTATTGCCAGCCAATATCTCACCAATGATCAAATCCAATTTTTTTATGAGTTCTTTCGGTTTGTTGAAAAATATCACATTACCACCTTTTCTTCTGATTCCAGAACCTGTCATCGTTTTAAATTTAGTGTCATAATGTTCAATATATGCATTCAAGACATTTTTAGCTCTGTCTATTCTTTTGTTCATCTCTTGTCTTTGTGCTTCCCCGATCATTCCCTTATTATATTGTTTTGTCACATGTGTTTTGGCACCTCTCAAACTGTTTCTTTTCGTTCTAGTATAAGCCAAAATCTTACGCAGATATGCTTTGGTTTTTTTGTCATTCATTGCTGGTTGATTCAGTATTTTTTCAACTGTGTCATAATTTGGCACATCCATCTCATTCAATATCTCATCGTCCATATCTTCATCATCCATTCCATAATCGATCTCTTCGTCGTCATCATATTCTGGTGGTCCTTCAGGAAAGTACTTAGGATCAACATAAATCTCTTTTTGTCCTTCCAGAAGATCTTGTAAAGATTGTTCATATGTTGGCGGTTTTGGCACCAGTTGTTTTTCTTGCTGTGGTAAAACAGGTTGTTCAAATAGATCACCAAGATTCATATCTGGAACTTCATCCTCTATATCAATGCCGTAATCAGGAACTTCTCCTTTCTTCAGTGGTCGTTTTTTCCTTGGCAACCTTAAAACCCGATTACTATCAATAACGTCATCTAATTTACTTGTAATCGGTTTAAATACTTTTGAAAATCCCTGTTGACTGGTCTTCTGATCAATATCATGCTTTGTAATTGCATTATGGACATAATTGATCTTGTCCCCTAATTCAGATTTACTCTTTGCGAGTTCTTTCCACTTAAGTAAACTCATTTATTGTTATATTGTTACGTTACATAAAAATGAAAATTATATATAAAAAATAGCGTTTAACGCCGTGTTGAACACCATGTTGAACACTGTGTCAAACACCATGTCATTGAAATAATACAACCATATAATATAAATGAAGATACCTAATTATGATACTGGCGACGATGTTGTCACAAACTTCACACAACTACATGATTTTATGCCTGATCGATGCTTCCGCATGCTCATTTGTGGACCTTCTGATTCGGGAAAAACGAACACACTGATGCATATGATTTACAATCTGTTGTATTTTGATAAAATATACCTTTATGCAAAAAACTTAGAGCAGTCAAAGTATCAGAATCTCATGGATGATTTCGAACCATGGAGTGAAGAAGCTGGTTATGATATCATTGAAGCAAGCAATGATAAAATAATTCCTGTAAAAAATCTCAATGGTGACAATCAAAAAATTGTGATATTCGACGATTTCGTATGTGATAAAAACCAAAAACCATTAGTTGACTATTTTATACAGGGGAGACATAAAAACTGCTGTGCCATATATTTGAGTCAAAGCTACTATAAGACACCAAAAGATATTAGATTAAACTGCTCACATTTTGCCATTTATGATTTTCCGAGTACTAATGAAAAAGTCTCATATGTCGTGAAAACAATGTCTCAAAACAATTATACGAGAAAGCAACTAGAGACCCTTTTAATTTTATATATATTGACAAACCCAAGAAACAAGTAAAGAAGAATTTCGATGAAAAAATATAAACCAATTGTATATATGAGTTACTCAAATGGTAAATTACCTGAAGACACATATTCACATGAAAAAGTTATTGAAATAGTAAAAGGATTGCCTGGTGTTGGTTTCAAACTAACAGATGACGGTGATTATGATATGCAGAATAAAAAACTGAGAAATTTAGATTCACCTCAAACGAATGACGATGCAACTACTAAGAGTTATGTTGATAAAGAGGTTTCTGGGTGTTTGAAAATAGATGGGAGCAATGTAATGACTGGCGCCCTTAATATGGACAACAGACGTGTTGAAAACGTAGCCCCTGCTAGACATGGCCATAGTGACGCTGTCAGTAGTGAGCATTTGCATAGTTTTTATTTTGAATTAAATACAAACGATGGAAAGATAGAAGCCCAAAATCCGATCGACATGAAAAATCAAAGAATCTTCGGAGTGAAAGACCCGATACTACATTCAGATGCTTCTAATAAATTTTACGTTGACAGCTCTTTTAATTTTAAAGCTGACAAAACGGAGCTGGCTAATTATTTGAAAAAAGATGGAAGTATGTCCATAACTGGCAATTTTGACTTTGGAAATAATAAAATCAGCAATCTTGCTGAAGGCACTGGCAATTCTGACGCTGTTACAAAACACCAATTGCAAACTGGTTTATCAACCAAACCGAATGTTAATCAGGTTGTGTTGCGAGATGGTACGCAAGCAATGACTGGCAATCTAGACATGAACAATAACAAGCTTGTCAATCTTGCTGATCCGACGGGTTTGAATGATGCTACAGGAAAAGGTTACGTTGATCGATTATTTTTGGATGCACTTCGATTAGACGGTTCAGCGAAAATGACTGGCAATCTAGACATGAACAATAACAAGCTTGTCAATCTTGCTGATCCGACGGGTTTGAATGATGCTACAGGAAAAGGTTACGTTGATCGATTATTTTTGGATGCACTTCGATTGGATGGTTCAGCCAAAATGACAGGTAATTTGGATATGAACAATAAACGAATAATCAATGTAGCCGACCCAACAGGAAACACTGACGCTGTAAACAAACAATACCTTCAAACACACACTACAAACTTGAATTTGTCCGATTATTTGAAAAAAGACGGTTCTGTTATTCTGACTGGAAATCTGAACATGAACAATCAACGAATAACAAATCTTGGAACAGCCACACATAATCAAGATGCAATCACTTTGAAGCAAGTAATGATGCTTTTTCAACTGTGAGTACCGAAAATAATCGATATACAGACCGAGAAATAGCAAAAAGTCTCATCAGCATACAACCGAACCGCAAAAACGTGCTGAAATATGCTATGGCTGATGGAGAATTCACTGAAGATTATGGAATACAGGATGCCAATTTAATCGACTATAATGACTCGCCACATAAAAACAACAAAAAAGCATTTTCATTCAACGTTCAAAAGGCAAATGATGGTTCCAGTCAGTTCAAAGGACGATTCGATTTCAATCTGTTCAAACTGATACGTGACAATTACAGTGACAAATATACTGTGTGTTTAGAAATATATTTCAAAAAAACGGATTTCGATTTGGAGTTCAACACATTGAAGGTCACATTGGAACAAAGAAACATGAACACCGATAGAACAACTACAGTCATAGCCAACCGAGAACACAAATATTATCGCTTTATCATGAACTTGTCACCAAACGGTTCTTCACCAAATATTGAAAGACGGTTATATGTATCTGTTCAAGCCACATATGACAATAGAAGCCCGACTTTGTTGCCGTTGTATGTCCTGATTTACGGCATAAAAGACGAATCAAAATACGACCTTGATTTTACAATTTATGATTATGAAAAAGCTTATGAGGTTGCAAACAATGAATTACAAATGCATGTGCCGTTGAATTTGAATGGGAATAAAATTTTGGGGTTATTCAATCAGATATTACCGTCTTACGCCTATGGAACCACTTTAGAATCATCACTGGGTTGTGATTTCAATATTTCTAGAACAGTGCATCTGACATTTACCAAAATTTATATTGAAAAAATAAAAATTTATGCTAAAAAAAATTATCCATCAGAGTCGAATCACGATATAACTTTTTATGGAGACGCTAGTGTATTTTATGATATAGATTTTTCAACAAGCAAAATACTTACTGTCAATATCAATCGATATTTTGAAAACATATCAAACATACGAATAAATTTTGAGGATGACGATGGGGATGGCGTAAGATCTTATGTTTACATTATACATTACAAAACATTACGGATTAATTGAATTATATAATGCAACAGTATATGACATTGTATGTAAAAAATTTAGATGGTACACATCTTCTTGACGATAATGGTGACAGAATTGAATACACCATTGACTATCACTCTGATGATGATTTTACCTATCAAGCTCAAGCTCAACTTTCAGTAAATGATGATGGACATATAGAAACTGACAAAAATCTCATCGTTAAGGCTGCTACGGAAGATAACCATGTTGTCATAAAAAAACAACTCGATTTGAAGTTAGACAGATCGACTTTCATTATTTCGAACAGTCTACCTGGTATACCAGTGTTAGACAAAATCAGCATTGCATTAATTCCAGCTTTATCAGTAGTCACAGCCGATTCAAATGATAGAGTTAGTTCATGGATTGATCCTGTGAATAATATCGATTTTTCACAACAAACCAATTCAAAAAAGCCTCTTCTTCTAAGGGATTCATTGAAAAAACGTTTTTTCATACGTTTCGATGGTAGTGATGACTATTTGGAAAAAAAATCATTTGATGTTTCTGAAATGGCAGGCAAATCTGGTAACACATGTACAGTAATACTGGTTGTCAATACAAAAGCAATAACCAATCAATCTCAGTTTCAATGGGGGCGTGGAGCCGTCAGATTCGGTGTGCATTTACCATGGGGAGACGGCACAGTCTATATCGATTTTGGTTCCTCGTCAAATGGCAGACTTAACATTCCTTCTTTGCTGAATCTCTCTGGTAATATCGAAGTTTGGACAATTCGTATTAATGGGACAAATCTAGAACTCTTTAGAGGCGTTACATCAATCAGTGCGATTAAAACAGAAACAATTTCTACCACTCTGACAGGTTCAGCTCAAGAAATGTTTATTGGATGTCAGGTTCATACTGATGGCACTGCTGTGAATTTCTGTGAAATGGATTTATATGCTTTTGCCGTTTGGGCTAAATCTCTGTCTGATGATGAATTGAAAAATATGTTCAGATTCATTCAAAATCATTTCGATTTGTGATGTGGATTTTCAAAATATATAACTCAATATATATGTATGTCGACAATTTATTACGATTTGTGGAATATAGTTTTCAAGAAGCAAAAGAAAAACATCCATGCATTAATGACAAAATATTAAAATCAGCACTTGTTTATCAATACCTGCACTGTTTCTATTTTAAAAGAGACATGTCTATGAATGAGATTCTTGAACTCAATGATGGTGAAATTGGTCTTCTTGGACCAGGTAGTGGCTGTCTAACATGGTTACTTGAAAAGATCTTCGGTTGGATTGATATATTAAATTCACATAGTGTATTACATGATGCTTCCGGGAGGTTTTATGACCACCATAAGCTCGGTAGAGGTTACACTTATGCTATTTCAGAAAAATACACAACTAAACTGATTAAAAGATCACCTTTTTGTGGTCAAGTCAGTGGTATACTATATTGTCTATGCAGACGATTAACAATCTGAACTATATATATGGAAGATCGAAAAAAGAGAATATTCACCTGGAACCATATTTCAGACAAACTCCCAGAAGATCAGGTCGACGAACTAAAGAGCTATTATAAGGCATACCATAGAAAGTGTTGGGCTTACAAAAAGGCTGTTAAACGCTTCAAAAAATTCAAACTGTTAGGAAATACTGTTTCCATTTTAACCGGTACTGGTGGAATTATTAGTGCTGTTGTAACTGGCGGTATAGCCCTAGTAGCTATCAGCACTTGTGCTTTGTTAATCAAGTCTTACATGGATTTCCAATCACTGAATCTTAAAATACAAAATTGCACATACGCATGCCAAAGTTATCAGCATCTTTTGAATTCAATAAAAGACATGTTGCGAAGTGGTGAATTTAATCCATCATTTCACACAGAATTAAAAAATGTAGATGATTTTGTGACTGATGTTTGTCCTAGTGTTGATAAGTTCTACGCTAAATACAATGACAAATTCATTC
Source organism: Montipora foliosa (assembly GCF_036669935.1). Classification (NCBI taxonomy): domain Eukaryota; kingdom Metazoa; phylum Cnidaria; class Anthozoa; order Scleractinia; family Acroporidae; genus Montipora; species Montipora foliosa. The sequence goes on along the minus strand of NC_090877.1, from coordinate 41,945,636 downwards.
CTTAACTATTTCATTAATTCGGTCTGATGCCAATGACAGGATGTCTTTCCAATACCGTTCATATGATTGAAGTGTCTTTTTGGATTTACTCGTCTTGACCTTTTCAAAAGGAAGATCAAGCATTTTAAATATTTGTTTTAAAATGAAATTTATGTTAATCATACGCTTTCTATCAATGTTAACATCTTTCTCAACTTCCCCGATAGCCGCAAAAATTCGAATTATTTTATCCATATTTTTTACAGAAATCTGGAAACCATTTTTAATGGCAATGTTATTCATTATGTTTTCTATATGATATTTTCTTTGGTAAACACTTTTACGATGGAATCTATGCTTATTTGAGTGAAAATCAATAAATTCTATTAAAGGTGTATAACCTTGTACTGTTCCGCATTTTTTGCAAACTATGATATTATCTTTCACTATCTCTGGCTGATCGCAACATTGATCTGTTTTTTTCGTATGTTTACCTATTTCTTTATTGCAAAATGGACAAATTACTTCTTCCATATTGATTAACTCTTCATGTATTTCTTTACAACTCATTATACTATTATATGAGATATTATTTTTAAAAACATATAGATCCAAAATAAATTTTGCGTTGGATCCATTCTGCCTCGCCACGGCATAGATTCGCAGAAATATAAAACATATATATTTCCAAGAATATGAGACCGAAAATACGAGATCAAAAATATGTAACCGCCAAATGTAAAGTAGTATGGAGTTGGGTTGGGATGAGAGCATTTTTACAAAATGATCTCATACCCCCAACTCCTATACTACTTAAGGGGGGTCTAAAATAAAATTTTTAGCCTAACAGGTTCTTAAATTCTAATTCCTTCTATGTGGTTGTTTACTGTATTGCAATAACGGGAAAAAATACTCTTAGACTACGGTCTCTTCGACTTTCTCGTCCTCCTTGCGTAAGTTCCTTAATATGAGCTGATGTGATGACCGCCAATGGGTTATATAAGCCAACCAAGGTACTCTGAATATTTTTAATTATTTCTATGCTTTAATACATCCACGTGTAAAAGTATCGACCATTCGCATGCGGAGTATTTGACATTGTCTATGTTCTTGGTAGGGAGGGGCGGTGGCCTCGTGGTTAGTGCGCTCGACTCTGGATCGAGTGGTTCGGGTTCGGGTCCTGACCGGGGACATTGTGTTGTGTTCTTTGGCAAGACACTTTACTCTCACGGTGTCTCTCTAGCTCCACCCAGGTGTATAAATGGGTACCAGCGAATCTAATGCTGGGGGTAACCCTGCGATGGACTGGCATTCCATCCAGGGGGGAGTAGAAATACTCCTAGCCGCTTCATGCTACAGAAATCGGAGATAAGCGCCGGCCTGATGGACCTTCTAGGCTCATAGCAGACTTACCTCACCTTGCCTTGTTCTTGGTAACTGTAAGTTTCATCGGTTCCAACTATCGCCATGGCCACTACCTGAACTTGATCTGGGTTGCCATGCTTGCTTTTTTTTCCCTTTTCAAATCCCATAATAGTTGTTATCTTCGCTGTTTTTCTGGAAGAGGCCCGCACCTTCGGAAAGTATCCAAACGGATATTGACATTTTGTTTGATGCATTGACCCTGATGAATTGATGTATTCGACACATACACATGCACATGACGCTAAGGCGATACAACAATAACAACAACAACAACAACAAAATGAGAAGGA
>NC_090877.1:41931442-41933942 GCF_036669935.1 Montipora foliosa | reverse complement strand
CAATTTTACGTAGTGGCTATGTTGTCGGTCAAATCCGGTCTCAGGTTGAATACGTTTTTACCTACTGTGGGTTAAATTGGTGAGTGTAATTTACCTATTGTAGGTTGCACCACCCCCCTTCCCACCCCTCCCCTTCCCTCCCCCCCCCCCCCCCAAAAAAAAAGGCTGAAAACACCTATATCTTCCCTCAGGCTCTGTCTTACGTATCTCAACACACCCTCTTATCCGGCGGCTCCTGTATTCATATACTTATCCATTCAGTGTCAATATTACAACATAGTAAGGAAACGAAGAACTATAATATGGACTTACCCGACGATAATCGAACTCGGATCCTCCAGATGAATAATCCTGTGACTTCACCAGTACATTACAACGACGAACATGTTCAATTTTTCTCTAGGCATAAAATAGAGGCTGCAAAAAATGGTGTTTATTTCATCTGAACGCGTATTCAACATAGGAAAAATGAGGATCACCAATTTAACCTAGGTAAAAACGGATTCAACCTGAGAACGGATTTTACCTGCAGCATCTACATACATATGGGTTTAGCTATGTAAGAATCAAAAGCGAGTTTCACACATTGTGTGGGAGTTACATGTGAAAAAACTGCCTTTTTCCGCATGTGTATGTTTTCAAGTCTGAAAAAATCTACACGTTTGCAATGTTTTGTGGCTAAATGGAGGTTACCTACAAAAATACTCTGGAATTTCATAAAACGTGTCACTGACGTTTAATTTTAACGTAGAATGAGAAATCCTTTTGGTCCACAACTTCTTGAAGAGTATTTTCGTCCGTCAAGCTATGCCGGCGCTTCTTCGAACAACATTTGTCGAGCAGCTTGCTGCTTATTTAATGAACAATGAATAATTTCCTTTGATTTGACATTTCCTTTCATTTGATTGACGTTTGATTAAACAATACTTCAAACAGACTCGTAGTAATTTTTGAGACAACACACTTCTGTCTCGCTGAACTGTTTCACGTCTCTTGATTTGCTGACCTGATTTTTGGAGCCGTTTTGCTGTTCCTTTGCTAACCTGGTTTGACCCGCAATTTTTCTGTATAACTAACTTAAAACAGTCTGAGTGGATATCGAGAAAGAAGTGAGTGTCCCTTGATGTATTTTAGACGCTATTTTCTGTATTGTGTTTAGGTATCGATCGCTTATATCATAGCTCTCAATAGCCCACTTTCGATATATTAAAATTCAGTCCTAAACAAAAGGCATCATCTCGAGGCTCTGGGGAATAAACTCCTACAAATCATGTATTTATTCCCCAGAGCCTCGAGATGATGCCTTTTGTTTAGAACTGAATCATAATGTATCGAAAGTGGGCTATTATATGCTTTTATTTTTTGATCGAATAAAATAGCCTTGAAGAAATTATAGCGGAGGTCCGCGCGCGCCGAAGGCGTGCGTGCGCGGAGCACCATATCTAAGAAATAGAGAATACTTCATGGAAAATGCGCGCGTACGATTTTTGTTCACGAGTTGAGTAGTATCAGAAAACGAACGAGTGAGCGCAGCGAACGAGTGAGTTTTCGGATACGAAACAACGAGTGAATAAAAGTCGTGGATAGAGTCAGTACCTATGAAATAAAATATGGTAACCCACCACCCCCCTTCCCACCCCCCTCACCCCCCCCCCCCCCCAAAAAAAAGGACTGAAAACACCTATATCTTCCCTCAAGCTCTGTCCTACGTATCTCAACACACCTTCTTATCCGGCGGCTCCTGTATTCATATACTTATCCATTCAGTGTCAATATTACAACATAGTAAGGAAACGAAGAACTGTAATATGGACTTACCCGACGATAATCGAACTCGGATCCTCCAGATCTATAATCCTGTGACTTCACCAGTACATTACAACGACGAATACGTTCAACCCAAAACAGTTATTTTCCGTATTATTTATTTTCTAAGTCAATTGATATCCACGTACAATAACCAAAAGTAATCCTCACCTAATCTTAATTTTTCTCTAGGCATAAAATAGAGGCTGCAAAAAATGGTGTTTATTTCATCTGACCGCGTATTCAACATAGGAAAAATGAGGATTCAAAAACGGATTCAACCTGAGAACGGATTGTACCTGCAGCATCTACATACATATGGGTTTAGCAATGTAAGAATCAAAAGCGAGTTTCACACATTGTGTGGGAGTTACATGTGAGAAAAAACTGGAATAAACTCATACAAATCCTTGTATTTATTCCCCAGAGCCTCGAGATGATGCCTTTTGTTTAGGACTGAATCATAATGTATCGAAAGTGGGTGACTTGGATATATGAGTACCCTTCGGAAGAGACGTCGAGGAAACTGATTTTTGGACAAATACTGAGTTTAATAAGTCTATGTTTTTCGCTTGTCAAACTACAAAGGAAAGAAAATAACATAAGTTACAAAGTTTTCCAAAACACAACTAACTGCAAGAAAAGCCAAGGGATACAAGAAAACTACTTACAATTCTGGTTGCCTTCTCTTCTG
>NC_090877.1:41918942-41928942 GCF_036669935.1 Montipora foliosa | reverse complement strand
CATGCCCGGAAAAACACCTAAAATGTGACAAAATCGGGCTTCGTTAGCGAATAAGGCCAGTGTCTGTAAACCCAAATATATTGCAATTAAATCTTTGAAGTGAAATCTTCTCTGCCAAATATTGTTTAAGTGGACTTATTAAGTGAATTTAGTCAAATGGTGAGGTTCCTTAAAGATCGAGTTCGCGTTTAGCGACCACAGTTTCACGCGCCTTGCAGCCGCAAGATGGCAGGATTCGATGTCCCGTGAGCAGAAATCTTGAAATTTTTTTAACTTCCCACATTGATTTTTTGTTCATTTTTGGACAACGTGGAGATAATTGTAAATAAAATCCGTTTCTGGAAAGAAAAATAGGGGTCACCGAACGTCCAAGACCGTTAAATCAAGGCAAAGCTATAGCAATGGCCTTTTGCCCTATCATTTCTTATTTTAGTACTTAGCGCGCGCGCTCGTGTATGACGTGGCGTGTGCATTTGCGCGCGCAGTAAGGATGCGCAGAAACAATTGGCGCGAACGTCCTTAACTGGATTGAGTCTGGGAGGATATCGTCCCAAGAGTAACCTGTGTTCCATAGTTCTTGTAGAGCAATTCTGAACTCGATGGTTGTTGGGATTACGAGTCCTATTGGATCCCATAGTTGTGCAAGATATGCAAGGCAATTCCTCTTTGTGATTGGACTCTCACTTGTAGCAATTTCATTCTTTTTGAAGGAAAATGTATCCTTTGCTTTGTTCCACTTGTGACCAAGAAAATCCACGACAGTTTGATCTGACTGATCAATGTTCTGGTTGTTCGAGTTCCACTCTTTGACTTGAAAGCAGCCTGTGGCAAGTATGGAATCTATCTCGTTTGTGATTTGCTTGCTTCTTTCTTCATTTTCTTTAGATCCTCCAATGTCATCGACATAGACATGTTTACGGAGTTCTTCAGCAGCTTCTGGGAATCGATCTTGAGAAGCTTTTGCCAAGGTGTTGATAGCTCCAGCAGCGATGTCTGGGGCCGGTTTATCTCCGAAGTTCAACCTTTTCCACTGATAAATTCTAGCCATCTCATTTTCGTTTGGTCTCCATAAGAAACGGTGAAAGACTTGATCTTCTGGATGGATCATCACTTGGTTGAACATCTTTCGGACGTCTCCGGTATATGCTACATTATCATACCGCCAAGCCATTAACACGTTTAATAAACTGTTAATGTACCGGTAGTTCGGTCCTTTTTCCAGGTGGTCATTGAGGGATTTTCCGTTTGGGCCTTTCGCACTTGCATCAAATACTAGTCTGACTTGGGTTGTTCTGTCGGGCGTGAACACCACTTGTAAAGGAAGATACCATTCTGGCTGATTGTGATTCACGTCTGAAGGGGGTATTTCCGTGATGAAGTCTAGTTCTAGCAGCTTTTGTACCTCAGAGTCGATTATTTCGGTGCAATCCTTTTTCTTGAAAGACTTTTCAGAGGAAATCATTCTCTTGTAAGCAGCGTCGTAGTTAGATTCATTTGGAGGTCCATCTTCTCTCCAAGGCATTCGAACTTGTACCCTTCCGTCGATGATTTTGGTGGACTCCGAAATCGATTTGATAAACTTGTTCTCCTGGAGATCGCTATCTCTACATGTACAAAGTTCGGTTGGTCTTACTCCCATCAAATCTTGTGTTAGAAGTTTCTTCATGTCCTCTAGCACGCTGACTGTTCCAACATCCACTGAACTAATTCTTGTCGACTGCTGATTTACTGGACCGGCAAATGGTCCGATGATGTACCACCCGAAGCAATTTCGTTTAGCTATCGGCTCTCCACTTTTCCCTGAGATCACATGCACATCATTGAAAGCGTCTGCAAAATCTGTACCAATCAACAAGTCTACTGTTCCGCCTGATAAATGCAAATTGTTTGAGATTGGTTTTAAATGAGGATAACTTTCTAATGCCGTTCTTGAGACCGTTCTTGCTGAACTGCATGGCTTGTTAATGGCATAAGCTTGCATAGATTTCTGAACGCTTTGTTCCAGAGTCGAGGAAACAGCTAGATCGATGAGCTCTGATTCCTCAGACTTTTTTTGACCCCCTGCGAGGTTCATCGTGAGATGTGTTTTGTAACCACGAATTCCAAGTTTCTTTGCAACATTCTTCGAGATGAAACTTGTGTTTGAACCACTATCGAGCATAGCTAATACTTCGATGTAATTTCCGTCTTTGTCTTTTATCTTCACCATTTGGACAGGGCAAATAGTGAGAACGCTTCTTTTCCCTTGAATATTGCAATTACAGGCTTCTTGGCTTGTGTTTGAAGCTGTTGCGTTTTCAGGATCTTGTCTGGATTCTCTCGTTGACGTGTCTTCGTTATGTAAGGAACGGTGATGGCGTCGAGTGCATTTGTTGCAAGTAGTGCCATCAGGTTTTTTGCAAATGTTCGTGTGATGAGCTCTTAGGCATTTCCTGCAGCGATTGTTTTGTTTTACGATTTCCCATCTTCGGTTTACATCTACCTTTTGGTAAGTGGGACATGCTGAAAGTAGGTGTCTTATTTCGCATCCAAGCGGGCATTTCTCGTCGGTATTTGTCTCGCTTTCATTGGCATGATTATCGGAACGAATGCCTGAATTACTTCGTTGATAATTAGTTTCTCTTTTGATTCGCGATCGTAGACTTGCTTCATTCAGTAGCCAATCAATCAGATTTGACACGTTTTCTCCTTTACCCGTGCGTTGCATTTCGCGGCCAAATTCAACATTGTCATTTCCATCTAATTTGGACAGTAATTGTGACATGACAAAGGGAGCTTCAGAGGAACTTGTTACAGGACAACCGTTTTGTTCCATGTTATTTACGAAGCTTTGGATTCTTGATGCGTAACGAGAAAGTGAGAATGAGTCGCTTTTGACAGGTCTGAGATTAGTAATTTCATTCAGCAACGTGTCCATTAATTTTCTTTCATCACCAAATTCCGTATCTAGAATTTTCCACGCCTGCTCTATGGACGTACTTGGCTTGACTTGATCGGACCAAAAGGAGTTCTTTGGAAGCGCTTTTCTGAGTCGCTGAAGCTGTTCGTCATCGTCTTGCTTGTATTTAATCATCCAATATGTAAATTCGCGTTTCCAAGTGGCATAAGTTTTCCTGTTGCCATCCCATGTCGGAACTGACAATTTCTCAAGTCCTTGATTAGAGTTCTTTTGCGAGCCTAACACTTCGGTCATTTTTGTCACTGCTTCTGCCATAACATCAAGCGCATTGTGTTCTACGGACGATTTTTTAACATTCCACGCCTTTTGATAAGTTGCGAATTTTTCACTGCAATGTAGAAAATCAACTTTGACTTTTTCTCCGAGCTCTCGATTAGCTTTCTTTAACTCTTCCGCGCCTTCTGTGCTAGCTTCACACAACTTTTCCGCAATTGCCTCTTGTTGCTTTTTAACGCTTCTGTACTTAATTTCTACTTCCTTGTAAACGTTTTCGAGTATACTTATCACTGGTTGGATTTCGAAAAGCACGTTAAATTCTTCGAGAAGATCGTGTAAAGAGACTATTGCACTGTCCCTTTTTGCAATTAGCGTTGTTACGTCAACCTTAGGAGGCATTTTTCCACGCAACTATTTGGCGACTAAATTGCTTAAACTTACTCACAGTGTAGTACGTTGTACTATATACTTAGATAACTTATAGATTTCGTCGATTACTTGTAATGAGTAATGAAAAAATATTTTAACTATTGCTCGCGATAATTATCGTAAGGAATCAAACTCCGAAAAGCTCTTGAAACTACATATAAACTGGAATTTATTGCGAGTCTTAGGAAATAAACTGCAATGTCACACTTCAAGAGTTCTCACATATCTAAGTTCGACAGTTTTCAAACTTCAATTGATTCTCGGATGCCACAGAGCCAACAGGTAATGGAACTCCTGAACTTGTCTTCGACTGACTTGATCCGTTTGTTTCTTGTTTCGTTGAACGAATAAGGAATTATTTTACCTTTGTTTGGCTGACAAACTCGCCTGTCCTGAATGCTGCATGATTCTTTGCTGTCCTGAGCTTTCACTGCCTTTTGTCCCGAGCTTGTGTCGTTCTCTCGGCCGTTCGTGGGCTTCAGACTTGAACCATTGGATTCTTGAGCTTGTGCCGTCGTCGTCTGCTCCTTTCTTGAACAGAATTTTTGACTGACTTGGATATATGAGTATCCCTTCGGAAGAGACGTCGAGGAAACTGATTTTTGGACAAATACTGAGTTTAATAAGTCTATGTTTTTCGCTTGTCAAACTACAAAGGAAAGAAAATAACATAAGTTACAAAGTTTTCCAAAACACAACTAACTGCAAGAAAAGCCAAGGGATACAAGAAAACTACTTACAATTCTGGTTGCCTTCTCTTCTGACTTTATGAGGCGAGGCACGTATCTATTTATACTCTCACAAAAATATGCGTGATATGTAAAACACGTTTCTTTTCACACGTACCTATTATTCCTTTTATAAGTTCCATCTTTAAGCCAAAAATATATGCGTTATGCAAAACAGTGGGCTATTATAAGTTTTAATTTTTTGATCGAATAATATAATCTTGAATAAATTATAGCGGAGCTCCGCTTTCGGCGTGCGCGCGCGGAGCACCATAGCTAAGAAATAGAGATTACTTCATGAAAAATGCGCGCGTACGATTTTTGTTCACGAGTTGAGTAGTATCAGAAAACGAACGAGTGAGCGCAGCGAACGAGTGAGTTTTCTGATTCGAAACAAAGAGTGAATAAAAATCGTGGATAGAGTCAGTACCTATGAAATAAAATATGGTAACCCACCGATGCGAAAAATTTTGGTTTTATAGCCATGACGTCATCGACCGTCCGTGCGTACGTACGTACGTCCGTCTACCCCTCTATGTATGCCAATGTGACCAGTATCATGCTAGTTTACAGCATACCTCTTTGAGTCTTGATCAATTGACACCTGTCAAAACAAGGTATCCGCTGATCAGTGTCACGTGGCCATATCGCGGGCTCAAGCTTAGAGCTTACCGAGGTCAGCTGTTTTTTCGAAGCATCGGAGGGATATAAATTTAAGAAAAATTCATTGCTAAACTGGTTCATTCCAAAGTAAATTTTACTGGAAAAACCGATGTCGTACTCATCCCTTCATGATTCATGCGACATTGGTTTTTAGCATAAAATGTACCATGGAATTCACTAGTTAGGGAATGAATTTTTCTAAAGAAGAAAGCAAAGAAATTGATTTTATTATTAAAGCAGCAACCGGAAACATCAAAACGCGGACAATTCGAAACCTTTTATTTTCACCAGCCCTACAGGCAGTAAGAATAAATAACCAGGGAGCTCCGCTTTTAGGCTTGACTGAATCTATATATTACGATTGACGTAGACCAGTTGAATTGTGCACTGTTTGCTGAACCACGTACAACGCTAAAGGACATGACTTCATTGGTATTTAACTAACTGCTTTCGAGAAAACATCAAAAGGAATAATTCAAATCTGAAACTGATACTTTGGAAGAATAAATCCTTTCGGCAAAACGGTGCATGCTGAGTAATCAGGATAAATTGCATGATGAACTTACAGACTTCGGCGTGAGTGACTGATTAAAGATTTGTGCTGGTTTTTGAAGGATGCTACAGATATTGCTGGACGCTCTCTTGTTGCTTTCGAATCAAACGACCCGATTGTTAATTGCTCAAAAGATATTTTTGATCGTCTCGAAAGAGAGTGTAACAATCTTCTGAGGAAGTGTGGTATTGACAACTGCCCAGAAATATAGATGAAAGTAGTGTTTGGCAGAGCGATCTGGCTGTTTTGGGGGCAAATATTCCACTTTACTTTTCTTTTTCAATGAGCGGGCGGAATTCTGCAAATCCTGCAATCTGATTGGCTCATGGAGCGGGCGGAATTTTTCTATGTTGCTCGCTAACCCTGGCGGAATCCAGGCCCTGGTTGCGTGAGCTTGTCCGTTTATAATCCGAATCCGTTTATATACAGAAGTTAGTGTTTCAAAACAGATTTTTATTAGACAAGAGGCGTGGGAAAAGAATTCAAATAATAATATTTTTCTTTGAAACGTTCGCTTACTGCATTCGCTATCAAGGGCGGTGCGAGTCAACAATTAAATAAGTGATTTCAGAGAGGAACAGAGAGAGAGGGAAAAAAAAGTTATTTCCCAGCTAAGGGTCGGTCCGTATTGCGGAAAACTGTGACCTCGGTCTTGATAATGCTGCCCGAGAATCAACCATTCACCTTGATTTGATACAGAAAACGTTGCGTCAAACGATAAATTTTCCCTCACAAACCAGCGCAGTATCATTATCAAGTTAATGATACTGATGGGTCACTCTCACTCCGAAGTCTGTAAGAGATGGGTTCTATAATTTTTACTGGGTTGCCATAGGCAATCCAGTTAGAAAATGCGTTTGTTTTTTTTGTTTTGGTTTTTTTTTCCGTGTCATGAAAAGTCTTGCCTGTCACTCCCCTCATAAGCGGTGTCTTTGTGCATAGAGTCTTCTGTGCGATATTCCTTGAGATACGACTGCAGATGTACGAAATATGATACTTCCACGAGACGCAGTCATCAATCATACCCCTAGATACTTAATACGGTTTTCACGGACTAAGGACTAAGGAATATATATATATTTTTTTTTTCCGTGTCATGAAAAGTCTTGCCTGTCACTCCCCTGATAGGCGGTGTCTTTGTGCATAGAGTCTTCTGTGCGTATTTGTTAGGTTTGAGGGGGATGGGGTAATGCGTAGATTTCTCTGGTGCACACAGGAGAACATTTAATTATTAATCTGCAATGGCGTCGAAAGTCATTGTAACGCGAATGGCGTTTTAGTGCATCTTTAATCAAACTAGACGCTCCATAAAAGCGTACACTGGGTTGCCTGTGGTATGTGTTACACAAAAACAGTAGGCACTGAATTGGGTGGTATTGAACTGCAGGGTTCCAGTTAATTTTTTCAAGTGGGGGGTCATTAAGACCATTTGAAGGTCACCCACATGTCGCGCCAGCAAGAGCCCCTTTGGCTCACACGTTCACACCTTTAATTATTTTGTAATATCCTGTCCCATTTTGAGGTCTTTTAATTTTTTAAGCTTTAGTAATAAATTCAGTTTAAAGATAACAAAACACGCTCTTGACTAAAATTCACTCGTTTCTTCTCAGATAAAGGAAAAAAATAACATAGTTTTTATACATAGTTCTGAATCGAATTCTCATCGAAAGATTAATGACAATCGATCGTAAAAAGACGAAGATTTCTGCGGTCTCTGACTTTTATGATGTCTTGTCAAAAGGAAGAAATTGATCACGTGCTAGGCAACCATAAAGGTGTACGTGATCACCTTGTGTCAACTGAATGAACTACGGGAAAGCATACCGTAATCGTTCGTCTTTTTCAGAGTAAAACAACTTCTTTGGTTTTTTAATTTTGTTGTAATATTTAACTGAATATTTACATTTTATCTGTCGGGTCAGGAAGCCTTCTTTGTCGGGTTCCTGAGAACGTATCTATTTTGACTTCAGGGTGAACTATTTACACAATCGCGAGGTTGAGCGGCCATGTAACAGACTAGCGAATTATCGCAAATCACAATGCTGACAAGCACAAAAGCAGAAGAAATGGTTAATAAATATGAAGTTTGTTACTATCTGAATGTTTTTGGGTTAGAGTAAAGGGATATATTGTCACGCAAATGTTGTAATTTCATGACACTCAAAATTCGCAAAAAGCGTGAGTTTCATGTAAACAATCTTCGCACTAGCAAGTCGTAGCAATAAATTGGATTAACCAGGAAGTTAAAGAAATATTGTTGTCTTCCCAACTAAATTTCATTTTACACTACAAAATCATTTGTCAGAGAAATAAAATTCCTGTCTCCTCGCGTAACACATTTCAACGCACGTATGCAAATTTGTTAACTCATTTTCACCGCGTCCCGATTTCCGCGATATTTTTCTTCTTTCAAATATTAACAAAAATGTTATTTCTCTTCAAGCGTTGCGTCTTTTATGTTAAATAACCGCTTAAATAAAGATTTTTTAACGATCTATCCGTAGATATTTTTTCATAATTTAATATTCTCTACCAAAGTTGCACAACAGTCAAATCACAAAAATAGCAACGCACGCAACATTTTTAGTCGTATTTACCTCTTCGTCGAATTCTCGTGCTTAACACAGTTTTAGTTATTGTGAAAATCTCTCTCTATTCGTTAGCAATCATCCTTTCAAATTTCAGAGAAATCGACCGGTCTGCGAATATTTAACGAGTTTTTTTCAAAGGGATGTCAAAAGGCCAAGTGGATGTTATGCATAATTGGGTAAATTCGGGCGATCAAGTTGCGCGTGTGACCCGTTGTAAATATTTTTTCCCAAAATGTTCCCGAATCGTCAAGTATCACCACAGAAGACAAGAACATCATTCTAAAAGCTTATTTTACGCAAAAAGTAGGTTCTGGAGGTAATTTTGAGAGTGGAAATCAAGTTTACGGCGGGCGAGAATAACAAACTCGGGAGGCCGCATGGTATATTTATTCAACCCATAAGGGTTGAAACGTGTAACGCGCGTTGACAGCTTCCGAATATTCAGTGCGAACTGATTGGTTGAATGTTTCAGTGCTAAGTACCATATTTGGAAACCCCTCACTCTTGTTGTTCCAAATATGGTACTTAGCAAATTGAATATTCAGAAGCTTGTTTCCCAGCACACATGGGGCCGTTACACGTTTCAACCCTTATGGGTTTCTGTTTATAGTTAATTCAGTTAACACAACAGAAAGATGCTTACCTCATTTTGACACGAAAATGCTTTACTATTGCCATAAAAACTATCCAGTTAAGCTCGCATATTACACAAGATGATGAATCCATAAATGCCACCTTTTCCAGCGAAATATTTTTTGCAACAAACAACATATTTGCTATCAGAGGCAAAAACCCCTTCCCATTTCATTACGTGCGTGAAGACAAAAAACTCAATCGTGTCAAATTACCATACGTAATAGACCTTATTCACGATGTCCACCATGTTGGATTTGCTATTATCATGCAAATTAGCTACACACTTCCGAGGGGGCAAACAACACAAGTTCGAGAGGTTACAACGAACACCTCAGCCACACAGATGATTTGTTTCACGTTCATTGAATGTTTATCACCTAAGTAGTCAAATGGAATGATTACACAAGTTACTTCGAAGTTTTTTTAGTGAAAAATGAGCAGATAACGAAGTAGAAAGTCAAAATGTCAAAGGCAATCAAAAGATATAAAATTATCATAAAAGGTACTTAATTCTAAATTTTAAAATGTACTTTTAGCAATGTTGTTTCAATATTTCGACTGGCCGATTTTCCGCAATTTGCCTTTTTTCCAATGTTTGCCCCCCAGCATAACACATGGCTAATTTGCATGACAATTTGAAAACCAACATGGCGGCCATCGTGAATAAGGCCTATTGTAACAAAACAAGCTGCCAACATACTCCGTGTCAAAAACGCAACTAAATAAATTTCCCACCAGTGTTCAGCATCAAACCCTTTACTTGAATTATCAAGCAAAAAATGGGCAACAAGCTTTCTTTCAAATAATTTTTGACTAACAAGAATTAGAGAAATTTCCAATGGTAACCGAAAGACTGTGCAGAATTGAGTACAAACAAATCTAAATAAGCCAGACAACAGAGATCACAGATCCATGTTGTTCAATTCCTTCTCTGTCTTTGTTAAACCCATAAGTTACTAGAGAATTTTCCATTTGATTTCAGTGTTGTACAAAACACCACACTTGTACAATATTAGAACTACAGCTCACTTTGATTACGGCTCGACTGGCGACAGATTGTTGTCGAAGCCCATTACTCGTCGCTTTTAAGATTCCAGGTATTTTTTTTCGCCGCCTGTCTTGTTTATCCAATTTACGTTCCATTCTTTAGCTCCATAAGGGTACATTTTGTTTAAAGATCCTCCAAAACGCCATTTGCGTTTCGATCTTCGACGCCATTGCAGGT
>NC_090877.1:41908942-41913942 GCF_036669935.1 Montipora foliosa | reverse complement strand
TCGGTAAAGTGAGGATCACCAATTTAACCTACGATAGGTGAAAACGGATTCCTGAACCTGAAAGCGGATTTTACCGGAACTATATGTGCTGACCATTCGTAGAACGCCTTGCACTTGTTAGCTCACACAGCCAGGAGAGGGGTTAATTTTTGACAAAAACATGCACATAACGCTAGAGTGCTAAAATTACAACAACAAATGAGAAGGATTTAGTTTTAAACCATAAAACGTCATACTAGGGATTGCCATCTACTTTGGCTTTGCTTTTCTCTCAGACCTGCCGTTTAGTCTAAATGTACCATGCATACACATCGACACACGTAGAACCAGTGTTACGACTCTCATAACAGCCCGACCAATCCTGTCCATGCCATATCTGTAATTCCTCGCCCTGTGTTATGAGCAATGGACTTGAAAAATTGCGAAACACCAGTTCAGGTGATTTGCTCTCAGTCCCACTGAGGCTGTAAAAATGCTTTCTTTGACATTTATTAGGGTGTGGTGAGTTAAGTGCTTCCAATTCTCCAATGGGTGGTAGGAGAGCATCTCCAGCGGCATTTGTTATGATAGTCATCAGCTTGTGCGTATAGAGATCTGACATACAAGTCCAATAGGAGTCAGTAGTATTTGGATTGCAGCGTATTGTCCCAGATTTGTGAACGAGCTTCATGGTTCTAATAAGACCCGTCTTTGTAATAATGAGGTTACCGTAGGTGTCACCCCGTGCTCCAAAACAAACAGGGCCTATGTTGATTTTCTGCCAGTAGTCTTAAAAGACAAAAAAAAAAGTAAGAAAAAAAATTAAAGTTAGGCTTTAAGATATTGAAAGCTGGGTATGCATTAGATAAACTCTTGCTCTTTGGCCATCGTAGTTTGATTATTTAAAAATAAAACACAAACGAGTTAAGTCAGTTGAAGATAATTTTCCAAAACACTTGCCGCCTCAAATCCTACCCTCCAGGATCGCTTGAACCGCTCTCAAAAGTCTTAAGACATTTACAAAGCCGATTGTTGGAATTGCGATGACCTTTTCGCAGGAAAAACAAAACGACCGTCACGCCTCCATAACAGAAAAACGGAACATTTCAAGGCCCTTGTTAAAAGCAATCACAAATCAGCTATAATTGTTGATTGCACATAACATCAAGTGGGATCAGTTTGACGTCATTAGTGTAGCGTCGGGCAAAACCGACTTTCGTTGTTAAATTAAAGAAATCTTATCAATCCAGGAACCACCAAAGCCAGCTTTTAATGTCAACGTCAGCAGTGACAAACTGTTGCTGTATTCAATTCCACTTTGGTTTTTTTTTCCCACAGCCGTTTCGTGAAAACAACGAAACATTTCTCTACTTCACACCAGCAAAGAAAAATATAAATAATTGATGTGAACATCTGATTCACTTTAATTAAAAAAAAAGATGGAAATAAAAATATACTTATAGACTTCTTAAATATACCATAACAAGAATACATGCAAGTTCTTAAAGTAAATTATCTTGATTATCTCTTTTAAGCTGAAGAATCATTATCAGTTTAATTTCCCATCCACTCCGGCCTGTTGAAGTTCATGTCAAAAGATCCACAGCTCGATCTCTTGACGTATGTCCCCTCTCCCGGGACACACCACGCAATTGAGAAAATCTAATGCAAGTCTCCGAGGGTAGAGAGGGTAGGGAATTTGACGCTCATGCAGGTGGAGAAGGTCGAAGAAAACGATATGAAATTAGAACAATCTTGTGACACTTACAGAAATGATAAACGCGTTAAAAATGGTAAGAAATGTGAATGAAGACGGCAGTTACCGAGGTCGGATTTTTACTTTTTAAAGTTGTTATCAAAGAACGAACCTTCGCAATTGGCCAGGATTGCTTGAGTGGCATTTTCATCTGAGTAGATCCAGTACTCCTTGTTCTCCATTTCTTTTCCTTCGCTTTGCTTGATCTCGCCGCAGGATCTGGCAGCAAGCTCTTGAATAGTGCCCAGCGGCACTTAAGTAATGATAAAAGAAAAGAAGACTTTTTCTTAAGACGAAAGCCGCCATAACACATAACACAGAAATTTTTACTCTCTCGTTGGCCCATCGGTTTACTAAATTAGAATACGGGTCCGTCCAAATAATACCCAATTAGATTGGGCCTGATGACAAGAACGCCTTTGATTGGTTTGCAACCAGGTAGTCCGGCGCACGTGGGATTGAGAATGCTAAGTACAAAATCATGGATCAGGATATGGAACGCAATGCCGCCATGTTTTTTTTGTCTCGGAAAAATCTACCAGTGGCAGTTCTAGAATTAGAAAAGATCGTAAACCGATGAGCCGCGTTGCATCGATAATGGGCCTTCTTCCAATGTTTAATGTATCAGATGTCAAATAATTTTCGTAATACTTTTCCTCAGAAAAATTCAAGAACTGGGAACACTAAGATACATGGGAAAGGATTTTACTTAACAATTTTTAACACAGCCAAGAGTCCGCCGCCCAAGAGTAAGATTAGGGAGCTTAATTAAGCACGCGCGTTTTTGAGACACGGACGGCAACCGGAAGTGAGCAACTTTCCCTTTTAACTTGTCTTCATTCAACCACATTTATATTGCTAAGTATCTCTTCTCCATTAGAGATGATTAGTATAAAAATCAGGGAGACACAATCGTCCTAGCACTTGAAATGTTCTCTTCCGGTTGGTGTCCGCGTCTTAAAAACGCGCGTGCTTAAGCTCCCTAAATTTACCTAAATTGGCCTTGTCCCCATCAGCGTCAGAAGGCGGGTGCCTATTTTTAAATCAAGTTTAGGCTAAATCAATGTTGTACCCAGTTAAAACGCTTTGGAAATTAAACGTTTTGTTCCAGGTATGTCCACGTCATTTAAACATGATCTGAATGCTGCATTATCATACAAATACAATACACAAAGAGTCCTAACCCGGGGAGATTTGAATTGGCCACAACAATGAGTTAGCCGATTTGGTCTATTGTTTATTTTCCCACGAAACCTGGTTTACAAATAAACACTTTTTGGACGCTGATGGGGACAAACCTGATACCAGATTATTACTCTTGAGTAATGGACTCTTGGTACAGGAAATCACACGATCTCGAGCACAATTCGGAATTCTAATAGGTACCAGCAGAAGCCCACGATAAGGAGCGTAGAACTGCATTGTATTTGTGGAACAGCGTCTTCACAGACCGAGTTATTTTTGGATTGATTTTCCCACGAAACCAGACCTTTCCAGCTAATCACAAGTCTTGCATGAGAAATTATTACCCATGGGATTGACAAACTGAATGGTCACTCTTGCAAGTCAAATCTTATTTAAGGGGAAACTCCACTCTTACTACGAATGAGTTTAAACCGAAGGAAATTATGTTTACAAACAAATTTGTTCGAAATTTGGTTTAAAACAGTTTTTATATCAGGAGAATTTAATTTTAAAATCGGTTATTTTCACTATCAAATTTCGCGAGCGCCGCCATCTTGAATAATTGTGACGTGTTACGGTTGCCTTATTGTTCTGACACAAACCGTAACGCGTCACGATTATTCAAGATCGATGCGGGTGGCGCCCGCGAAATTTGAAAACAAAACTGGGCGAGTCTAAAACTTTTTTTATTTCGGATACGACGACTTTCTTTAAAAAAAAAAAATACACATATTTGACTGTAAAGGTTATTTCCTGTGATTTAAAGTTATTTATCGAAGTAGTAAAAGTTCCCTTTAACGGCCCGGGCAGACGACTTCAACATTTCGATTTTGTTCAACAGCGATGTTGAAACATGTTGAATCGATGTTGAAACCATTTCAATTGCCTACCCTCGGAGTCAACATCGTTCAATATCGTTCAACAAAATCGAACGGATATTGAAGCAGATGTTGAGGCCGCTTGCCCGGGACTTAAGAACTCGTCTGAAAATACCTTAATCCGTAAAAGTGCCGTTACATAGACCTAGTATTGGACTTGTGGCACCAGGAGCCCGCCCATAAGCATGAATTAGGCTATTGAGGATTTGAAGTTTTCAAAATTGGATATTAAGCTTTAATTAAACGAGTCCAAGACATCATGATTCCTATAGACCCATTTCAGTAATTCCCAATCTAGAGGACAAAACAATGGTTGCTCTGTCCTCTGAGAGAAACAAACCTTTCAAATGCAAAACAATCTTATTGTTTTGTCCTCCAGATTGGAAATTAACTGAAAGGGGTCTAGAGAACTCTTTCATAATGGCGGCCAAATAAAAATATGTTATTGAGTATGGGTATCTATGGCTTGAAAAGACTTACTCACTAACTTACAAGACCGTTTTTCACACACAGTTTGATTTCTCACCCAAAAAAGGGAATCGTGACATCCTAGTATTTCAAGCGAAACAGATAATAATGCAAAACAATTTCCAGGACATTACTCGTTTCAATCTACTATAATTCTTATTATTAATTAATGGCTGAGATGGAAATTGCCAGTTGTTCGTCTTTTAGTCTGCAAACGGCCAAAAGGTTGTGCAAGATGAGAATGACTCAAACAAGAACAACCTCTCGTTATGGAAAATTCTGGTTAGGAGATTTTTCATGCACTTAAGAAAAATACCTCGGTTCAGTGTCCGCTTTCTATAGAAACGGTTCAAATCTGGCAAGAAGTCATTAGGTCTCGCTTCTTTTGTCCTTGAGTTGAGCTCGCAAAGATTACGACTGAAGAGGACGTTGTAGCTTTGGCATCTGGCTTCTTGGTCACATACCCTAGAGCACTCATAGGGCAACCCAACCTGGACCGTTTTAAACGTGTGGCCATTTAAGAACATCCCGATTTCTCCAGTGTTACATTGGTCATCTGTTCCAATAACACCAATTCGTGACAACAGGATTGCCACCGAGTACCAAACTCTTAAATACATCGCGGTTTATACGCTGTCCATATCAAAGGAGAAATCATGATTTCAACGAGGAACGCGTATGGCTTGTACATTAATGTATCTTATTAGGTCCTTATAAGTGGAATAAGCTACATG
>NC_090877.1:41901442-41903942 GCF_036669935.1 Montipora foliosa | reverse complement strand
ACTGTTTCCTTCCTCAAGAAATGCAAATGAAACTTAGACTGTTTAATTAAGGCGGCTCCTGTATTCATGTATTTATCCAGTCAGTCTCAACATTACAACATAGCAAGGGAACAAAGAACTGTAATATGCACTTACCCAGCGATACACGAACTCATGCACCCTCCAGATCTATAACCCTCTATAGTCCTTTTGGCTCATACCCAGTCTTGAAGAATATTTTCGTCCGGCAAGCTATATGCTTATTTGAACAAAACTTGTCCAGCAGCTTCCTACGTATTTAAATGAAGAATGAGTAATTTCTGTTGAATTGGCATTTCCTTTGATTTGATTGACGTTTGATTATCTAATGCTTCAAACAGATTCGTAGTAATTTCTGAGAGAACACACTTCTGTCTCTCTGAACTGTTTCACGTCTCTTGATTTGCTGACTTGATTTTTGGAGCCGTTTTGCTGATCCTTTGCTAACCTGGTTTGACCCGCAATTTTTCTGTATAACTTACTTAAAACAATCTGAGTGGATATCGCTAAAGAAGGGAGTCTATCGATCGCTTATATCATAGTTCTTAATTGTTTGTTTTTATTTTTGATCGAATGATATAACAATGAATAAATTGTACGATTGGATTGTGCACTGTTTGCTGAACCACGTACAACGCTAAAGGATATGACTTCATTGGTAGTTAACTAACTGCCTTCGTGAAAACTTCAAAAGGAATATTTCAAATTTGAATCTGATACTTTGAAAGAATAGATCCTTTCGGCAAAACGGTGCATGCTGGGTAATCAGGATCAATTTCATGATGAACGTATAGACTTCAGAGTGAGAATGACCGATCAAAGATTTATTGTGCTGGTTTTTGAAGGGAGATTTACCCTTTGTCAAGAAGTTTTGTCGATCAAATAAAGGTAAATGGTTGATTCTACGCTTATTTACCAGTATGAGTTGTGTATAGTCCGTGAAATGGAGAGAACCTATTAACATGACGAAGTACAGCCAGTCGAGCAATTGACGCTTCGTTGTTCGAGTCAAAACAATTCTTCTAGAGTCCATTTTACGACTTTTCGAATTATCTTTTCCTCTCAGATGGGAGATATCGATGACTCTGGCTTTCGAAGATTTTTTTGATTGGAGTGTTGGTCAACTTCAGTTCTATTTGATGAGAACAGTAAAGTCGACAACGTTGAAAGGAACAAGAAAGATCGGGGAGTCAAGCAATTGCCTGTGGATTTTGAAATTAAACCCCAAAACTCCCTTGAATTGGGGGTAACCATGCTTTTTTCAGAGATAATTAAGTTTCAATTTGGCAAAGAACGCCATACGTTGCTTTGTATTTTACAGCTTTTTACAAATATTGCTGATTAATTATCTTTTCAAAATGCGTGGTTAACCTCAATTTTCTTTTTTGATTTCAATAACACTTGTTAAGATCTGCTTTTCTCGCATATTCAGGAAACCGCGCAAAATACCTTTGAATTAGTAGGCACCGTCCTTAAAGGTTATTTTTACCGAAAAAAATACTGTTGGTGAGCTGCCACAAGAGAGTATTAGGTAGAGGAGCTAATCCCCCATTGTCATGTTTGGTTGCGTGTCCTACTGCGTAGTTATTTCAAAGGTCAGTGAAAGTGGGGGGGGGGGGGGGGGGGTTACTCCCTTATATGGGCTATATAGGTATGTGCGGCCCCAAAGGGTAGGGTTTATCCAGCCGTTTTGGTCATAAATAGGGTATTGATTTTTGCACTCTAGGCTTGAATTCGTTTTTTATTTAGAAGAAACTACTTCTTTATCATGTCCCCCTTCTTAGTCACCATAAGGTAAGGATGTATTCTGTAGTTATGACAGCACATTATGTAATCCTTGTTGTGGAATTGTGAGCTCGAAACTTTGACATGCAGTCTTATAAGCTACCTAATAAAAGCAGATAAACATTTCCTTTAACATTGGTCTGAACTAGGGAAATGATTATAAGGCAGGTCTGCACCAGGGTATTGATTTAAGGGTCATAAATAGGGTATCAAATTTGTGGTCAGGTCATAAATAAGGTAGGGAAAATCGCAGATTTTGGTCATAAATAGGGTAAGGGTTTTGGAAAGCGGGCCGCACACCCCTACCCAATTTTTCTGGGAGTACCCCCAGGGAAGTGGACCGTGCGGTCATGGTAATTGAACAAATGAAAACATTCCTTCGCAGCACGGGCGCGATCTAAAAAAGTTATAATAGAACAAAAAGATTCGCTCCCTTACCTCACATTCTCTTGGCTGCAGCCAAGAACACTGGATTTTCGAACTGTCTGATTTGCGCATCGACTTCTAGGACATCCAATGAATCACTGGATTGCAGCTCGGAGTCACCAATTGCTTGTCGAAGCCACGGGTGCTCATCGTTCATGTCAACGATTGACATCGTGCAGATTGTTTTTCTTTCAGCCGCTCGCCTTTGTTCCTTTAAAGCTCTCGCCAAGTATTACCACATGACATACCGGAACTAAAGAAATTCCTTTTT
>NC_090877.1:41891442-41896442 GCF_036669935.1 Montipora foliosa | reverse complement strand
TAAGTAAAAGCTGCTACTCAGCAGGTTTCAAAAATCGACTTTTACTTGACTGGATGACCATGATGGCGAGGAGAACGAGCGAGGAACCGCCTGCAATCAACCCCACAACATTTTCGAAACGTGCCATTTCCAATCATGTGTGAGGATCACAGGTTTGATGCCAAATCCCAAACAATCACAGTGCGCCTTGTGTAAACATTGGCGGTAATACAATTAATTCCCTTGGGGAGAAATTTATAAAAATCAAACTGAGATTTCAACTTACCTTTCATTTCAGCACGTTGACAAATGCCTTTTCCATGCAGCGCATCTTCTGCCGATGTGAAAACTAGCTGGAGCTTCTCAATGGATACATCTGGCAGCCACCAACGAGAGGTTGCCGTGAGCCCTCATCCTTCAGCTTTTTAAATTTAATCTGGTCACCGATGATACCGATGATAAGGTGTGACTACTAATGCAGAACACATTTCGCCGGTAAAAAACTGAAATATGAAGCTTTTGCCAAATCCCTTTGGGAAGGACCGCCAAAATATCACCTCCATTCAGAAGTGATTTTACGTATTATTCAAGGTGGCTGAACACAGTTTTTGATACGTATGTTTCATTTACCTTTTTCTCTAAAACCCTTGATCTTTGGTCGCCAAAAATGGTAGCAAGGAAGTTAACAACACGAACTTCGGTTTTTTTATAGTTAAGTTGACGTATATGCCGAACACAGTTTTCGCGCGCGCTCTTGCTAACGCAATGCATGCGCGCAAGGATTGCAAAAAAATATACATGGCTTCAATACAGCAATCATTTTATTTGCTCAATGCTTCCACTGTCTGTACTATTTTTCCTCTTAATTCAACAAAATGTTTTAATGGTTATAGTCTTTTATGAGAAATGTATGTTAGAAAAGGTAACGATGGAAAGAACTCCGTAATTCGCAGATTTTTCTTTGTTATGAACAGAACCTCAACAAAACCCAGTTAGATGCAGCGCATGCCTAGTAAGTTTAAAAAGTGCGATTGAATGCGGAATAATAGCTGTCTCAGATCTACGCCTATTTCTGTTTTATCTAACTTACATACGACCCGTTGCAGAATACGCTTGTCCCGTATATCACAACAGCCTCCCACAGTATCTCCATAACGACCTAGAGAGATGCCAGAAACGCGCCTTACGCATTGTTTTCCCTAATTTTTCATATCAGGAGGTGCTTAAAAAATGTAGGCCTATCAACATTGTTTGATCGCCGCGAGAACATAGTACTTAAGCTTTTTAGAGAAGTGTGTAGTAATCCCAATCACAAACTTCACCAGTTGCTGCCACCTGTAAACGAGTGCAAGCACGATCTTAGGGGCAAACGTACTTTTTCGGTGCGCCGACTGGTGACTGAAAGAACAATGAACTCTTTCATTTTTAAAAACTCTGTTAAGCTTTAGTTCAGTGTGCTGTAGCAAAAGCTGTATGGAATATATATTAGATATGCATAGTTATTTTAGAGTACTTTTATTGAATATTTCATGTTATTCTTTCAGTATTTTAATTCCAATTTTTATCTTTTTTCATAATTACGGAAATGTAAGTAAACGTAATTCAGCCTATGGTTGCCAGGTTTTTACAAATAAAGTATCTATCTGCAAGGGATCATTAAAAGTCTCTCTGTCAAAATATTATTAAAATAGTGTGAACCTGTGAGCATCGTTACAAGTTTGTTGCATGCAAATTATAAAGAAAATCTAACGATCACATTTTCTGCAAATAAACAAAACCGATTTCAAAGGCCTGTTTATATCTATTCATGTTGCCATGGCAACGGCATATATGTCAGCTTAACTATCGAAAAACCGAAGTTCGTGTTGTTAACTTGCTACCATTTTTGGCGACCAAAGGATCAAGGGTTTTAGAGAAAAAGGTAAATGAAACATAGGTATCAAAAACTGTGTTCAACGGCAAGGAAGTTTCGAAATTTTTTTGAAATCAGATTGTCGGCAATAAATTTTGACTGACAAGAGAAGTTTTCTGACACCTTATCAGCCAATCAGGAACGATATTTTCTCCGTCCGTGGGCGAACGGAGGTTTCGAAAATGTTGATAGGTTGATTGCAGTCGGTTTTTCACTCCTTCTCCTCGGTCCCTCCCCACTCAAGTGCTCGTTTGACTTTGGTCCAGGTTTTCCCACGAAAACGATCACTTGAAAGTCAAACTTCCACACTTCAAGTCGATATAACAATTATTTGTGAGTAAATTTCTCGCATTTGCATGCCTTTCTCATGACGCGCTCTGTCCTCTTCTACCGAAGTAAAAGCCGACCGCTCCCTATTGCTTTCACCAGACTGAGATTGTGGCTAAAAGAATCTGCGGTGCATTTTCAGCGGATGTCACCAATGGTGAATATAGGTACCTCATGTATCCCTTATTATAGTGTATTTAAATTAAAGGTATTGGAGGACTTTCTCTTTTAACATACGGAAGGTAAAACGTTTTATTTACTACTTTGTGTGGGGAAGATCAGGGCTAGATTCTAGAATACCCCGGCCACTTATTTGCAAATGTATAGCGTGTATTAACTGATTAGAGTGTAATGTGAAGTGCTAGATTTCTATCCCTAACGCTCACATGGTTCATATGGGATAGAAATCTAGCACTTCACATTACACTCTAATCAGTTAACTTTGTTTAAAATATAAGTGCTACACGGCTAACGTTTGTATAAACGTAACCTTTCCTTATAGCGTGTATTGTTATCCAAGGTTCTTCAAAGGATGCCGCTGCAAGAATCATCTCTCTTGGAAGGTGTTGTATTGTCAAAACTTTTTGGGCTTCTTCTGGGATAATTTTGACCAGGGCGGTGCTTTCAATTTCTCTCCGCTTTTTTTTTTTTACTATTTATTTTTAATGAACCTATTTATCAAACATGCAAATTAAGAATACACATCAGAGGCTATTAGCCAAGGGCTAAAATGGCTTGTGATCAGCTAATGCGCCGATCAACTCGAAACTTCAACATCCCCCCCCGGGCAAACCCGAAGAAGAAGAAGATTGGATCCTTCAAATTCCTGCCCCCTCGGGCCAAAATGGTGTTCAAATGCCCTACCCTATTGTTGGATTTGTCTGTCATACTAAAGAACAATCATCGTCGGCTCCTGTCGTCTTAATAAAGCTTGTGCACTTTACTTTATAAATATGCTAAGACATGTTTCGTGACCCTTTATATAATGATGGCCTTTTTACCAGACTTGAGCAACTGCAAAAAAAAAAAACCAAACACAACTGTAATATTGAAACTATTAAACGTGACTTGAAAATTGAATTAAGTCGGACAATGTCAATAGGCAAGTATAAGCTGCTCTAACTCCGAAACACGGCAAAGTTTGAAGTTTGTTTAACGAGGGAACTGTATACTTATCAACAACAGAGCCTAGAGCGTTTACGACTGCATGTATTTTAAATTGTGCAGTGTTAGTGGATTACCTCTAACAGAAACACACAGCTTTCAGAGCTTTAACAATGAAATGTGGGGGGGGGGGGGGGAAGGTGTGAAAATGTACCATACTGTATTCACTCTATAGTATAACAAAGACGAATTACGTAGCCAAAATTTCCTCTAAAGGCAACTTTTGAAGATCTTTTTTGAAAGCCAGTCACTCACAAATGCTAATCTCTTCCTTCAAACTGTTCCGTCTCATCTAAACACATGTTTTATAGCTGTTAGTGACTTTGGCGCAGAAAAAAAAATCCTGACACTTCCGGTTCAATTTTCCCCACCCCACAAAGGCAAAGTCAAATTCTCCACTCCCCGGGCACAGAAGATAGTCAAATGCCCAGGCTTTGCCCGGGGTGGGGGATGTTGAAGTTTCGATTTTGTCAGAATAACAAGAATTAAATGACCACTAAAAACTAATAGTAGGGTAAATAATATATAATACGTGACCTGCTAAACACCCTCACTCGCAGTCGGAGACTGAATTGCTAAGAGCGCGGCTCGACAAGATCAGGCCGAAGGAGTTGTGCTGCCGGCTTGGCATTTGGCCCCTGAACACGACCCATGTATGACCTCGGAGCACAGCACCACAACCAGGTGGAATCGGCTGGGAGTTGATTTTGATGAGGGAGGAAAACCGGAGTGCCCGGAGAAAAACCCTCAGAGTATTGTTGAGATCGATGAAAAGTCAGCCCACATACGATCTCAGGGCCAAGAGTTGAGGTGGAAGGCATATTGGTTGATAACCACTAAGGCATCCTGACTCCCCTATCAAACTAAAAGTTCATAAAGCAAGGATTAGTTTAAAGATGATTGATTTAATAGATAGACAGATAGATCATCTTTAAAGTACCTGGGTGTTACTATTGATCTTGTCATGGCAAGAACGTACCAACAACGTCTGCTCATTCTCCAGGAAAATTGCTGTCTTGAGATGGATGAAATTTTACGAAAACCAATTCTACATTGTACTGTAAAAGAATAATCCCAAGTATTCTCTGTGGTATTGTGATATGGGGCTCCTAATCCCCTTCAAATCAATGATAGATGACTTTGAGTGCATTCACCTAAGGGCTACTAAATATTAGTCCACAACTTTCCCAGAGATGGACTCCGTGATTTCAACATAGAGCTGGATTGACTTGGAACATTATTTTTTCCGCATCTTGTCAAGGCTATTTGCCACTTACAGTATCTGCCTCCAAGAGCAATATTAAAGACATGAAACGTTTTCTGAAATTGCTGCTACAATAAGATGGAGACACGACACAGAAGTGCTGAAATATTGGGGTCTTTGAATGATAACTTTCTACTGAAAGCTACATTCAATTTTTTTCAAGCCATATTGGTATATAGTTACACACTATTTCACTCTGAACGTTAAAGGTTTTCCCACCAACAGCAGCAACGTATTGTTTCCAAGAAAAGGTTTGCATGTAAGAATTTTTCCCTTTTCTCGAGCAACAGCCCTGGGTTGTTTGAAGCATGGTTAGCACCCAACCGGCATTAAATACTATGGAAATCTATTGGT
>NC_090877.1:41876442-41886442 GCF_036669935.1 Montipora foliosa | reverse complement strand
GCAAGTGTTTTAGCCAAGCAGAAAATCTGAAGACACATGAAAAATTCCATACTGGAGAGAAGCCCTATAAATGCAAACAATGTGGCAAGTGTTTTAGCCAAGGAGGAAGTCTGAAGAAACATGAAAGAGTTCATACAGGAGAGAAGCCGTATGCATGCAAACAATGTGGCAAGTGTTTTAGCCAAGCAGGACATCTGGAGACACATGAAAAAGTCCATACTGGAGAGAAGCCCTATAAATGCAAATATTGTGGCAAGTGTTTTAGCCAAGCAGGAAATCTGAAGATGCATGAAAAAGTCCATACTGGAGAGAAGCCCTATAAATGCAAACATTGTGGCAAGTGTTTTACCCAAGCAGGAAATCTGAAGACTCATGAAAAAGTCCATACTGGAGAGAAGCCCTATAAATGCAAACATTGTGGCAAGTGTTTTAGCCTAGCAGGAAATCTGAAGACTCATAAAAAGGTCCATACTGGAGAGAAGCCTTATGAATGCAAAAAACGTGGTAAGGGTTTTAATCGAAGACAGAGTTTTGAGACACATAAAAGACTGCATACAGGAGAAAGGCCTCTTCAATGCAAACAATGTAGCAAGAGTTTCAGCCTAGCAAGACATTTAAGGAGACATGAAAAAGTCCATACTGGAGAGAAGCCCTATGAATGCAAACAATGTGGCAAGTGGTTTAGCCACGCGGGAAATCTGAAGAGACATGAAAAAGTCCATACTGGAGAGAAGCCCTATAAATGCAAACAATGTGGCAAATGGTTTAGCCAAGCGGGAAATCTGAAGAGGCATGAAAAAGTCCATACTGGAGAGAAGCCCTATAAATGCAAACATTGTGGCAAGTGTTTTAGCCTAGCAGGAAATCTGAAGACTCATAAAAAGGTCCATACTGGAGAGAAGCCTTATGAATGCAAAAAACGTGGTAAGGGTTTTAATCGAAGACAGAGTTTTGAGACACATAAAAGACTGCATACAGGAGAAAGGCCTCTTCAATGCAAACAATGTAGCAAGAGTTTCAGCCTAGCAAGACATTTAAGGAGACATGAAAAAGTCCATACTGGAGAGAAGCCCTATGAATGCAAACAATGTGGCAAGTGGTTTAGCCACGCGGGAAATCTGAAGAGACATGAAAAAGTCCATACTGGAGAGAAGCCCTATAAATGCAAACAATGTGGCAAATGGTTTAGCCAAGCGGGAAATCTGAAGAGGCATGAAAAAGTCCATACTGGAGAGAAGCCTTATCACTGCAAACAATGTGGCAAAGGGTTTAGCGAAGCAGGAAATTTAAGAAGACACGAAAGATTCCATACAGGAGAGAAGCCTTACGAATGCAAACAATGTGGCAAGTGTTTTAGCCAAGCAATAAATTTAAGGACACATGAAAGAGTCCATAGTGGAGAGAAGCGTTATAATCGTAAGCAAAAAAGGAAGTCTTTTCGCAACAGAAGAAATGTCAGGAAACAAGAAAAAGCACAAGAACGTTCGTCAAGCACAAATGAAAGTGAAGTAGAAATTCATCGCCCCTACACTAGACAAGGCCATAGTTCGAACCAGGGTGCAAAACATAGCTGTTGGCTTTGCCAGGAGGAGTTGAGCAGCGAGGAGCAGCTTCTTGCACACTACCAAAATCACATGACATTTGAGGAGCCGTCAACTTCAACTAGTTGATTGTGTGTTTTTTTTTTAAGTATACTGATTTTGCTTCTTCTTTATATTCTTTCTTTTTTTTAATGTAATTTTTTTTTCTTGCTTATTTTGTTTTGGCCGCGAATGGGCCGCGACTGGGACGCGACTGGCATGGGGAAAACCAGTCGCCCTCTTTATTCCCGCGATAAAATATCCCGTCAGCCATGCAGGCTACCTGAGCCTCAAAAAACATGGCGGTTCATCATCTTATGTGTGAGAACCAAAAACTAGAAGCGGCGGTGCTTATCACATATTCAAGCCAAGAGGTTCTTGTATATGACCTGATAAACGTGTGTTTTCATGTCGATTGGTTATTTTTGTAATACGCAACAGTTTAATCACGGAAATTACACCTGACGTTTGTGTAAATCAGACCAAGGCCCTAGTTGTTGAAACGATAGATACCGGATAAACACTAGCAAAACAACTGGGACCAGATCAGTAACCAACATCTTCGGTGTCACTAATTGCTACTTTCAGCGAGTTATTGTTTTAATTTTTAAACTGAATCTGGCACTGTTGCATTTTTTTTCTTTATCCTCCTGATCGAAGGATCTGTAACACCTACTCGAAAACCGAATAAACATGATTAAAATTCGTGAGGAACGTGCAGGATCGGATGGCGCAGTGGTGAGAGCACTCGCCTGCCACCAATGTGGCCCGGGTTTGATTTCCATTTGATTTGACTTGTGTTAATTGTTGATTTCAGTTTACAGTGTCCCCGTGCTCCAGCGCTAAAAGACTACACATGATTTAAATATAGTTCCATTTCTTTTTCCCCTTTTATGTGAATTTCACAACAGTTTTCCGTTTTTGCAAAGTGACAACTAATCAGTTCAGTTAAATTGTAAAATTAAACGGCTACATACGACAATCACTTTCGATTTGTGTATTCACTTAAATGACGCCAGTCGACCACTGGGGCAATCGTTAACGTGCACTTATTGAAGGCATGGTGACGTCATCACATACTGAAACAGATGTAATGAGTGGCCAAGATCGATGTTTTGCATTTAGAACAAGCCGTTCAGTCTTGTCAGTGTTCAATTTGAGCACGTTGGATGACATCCAGGCATACATGTCTTGGATACAAGCTTCCATCTTAGCTTTGGCTGCCTCAGCTTCATGGACTACTGAGGACTGAAATTGGGTGTCGTCTGCGTATAGATGGTAGTTCATGTCATGTTTACAGATCACATCAGCAAGTGAAGCAGTATAAAGTAGAAAGAGAAGCGGCCCTAGAACCGATCCCTGTCCCGATTCCATAAGGTAGATCTCTTTTTGTTGATGAGCCTCTATTAACACTTACAAACTGACTTCTACCTGAAAGATAGGATGAGAACCAGTCGAGAACCCTGTCACAGGAACCATACATCTGGGACAACCGTGAGAGCAGAATCTTGTGATCAATAGTATCGAACGCTGCCGACAGATCTAACAGCAGTAAAATAACCGATCTTCCATTGTCTATAGCACGAGATATAGTTAATGGCATGTGCAGCTACTCAAGTGCATAAGCCGTGTCGTTTGCATTTAACGCTTATTGTTTCACCTGATAACTTAGCCCAACAATGACGATATAGTATGTACTCACTCAGTCGAGATTTACGAAAAACACATGTTACTTAACATACTGTTTTGAAAATGATTCATATAATTGAACTTTGAATCGAAAACAGCACTTTATCCGCCTATAAAAGGAAAGGAAAGGAACTTTATTTAAGTGTCTAATCTTCTAGCGCTGTAGAGCACTAATCGGGACACTGTAAATTGAAATTGACAAGTTAACGCAAATCAAATCAAATTTTGGTTTTTGAGGAGTGGGGAAACCGGAGTACCTGGAGAAAACCTCTCAGTGCAGAGTAGAGAACCAACAAACTCAACCCACATATGACGCCGAGGCTGGGAATCGAACCCGGGCCACATTGTTGGGAGGTGTGCACTCACCACTGCACCATCGGTTGGCTCGACTAGTTGATCATCGGGCTACTCTGACAGAGGTCGCGGCCCCGGATCACAGCCCTTGTTAGTAATAAAAGTTGTGTGAGACGTGAAAAAACTAACTCATTGCACGAAAAAGAATGTACGTACTTCCGTCCCGTTAATTGATTGTCGTGTCCTATCCTGGGTACTTCAATTCAATATTCATTCAATGTTTGACTTGCTGGCCACTTTAT
Source organism: Montipora foliosa (assembly GCF_036669935.1). Lineage (NCBI taxonomy): Eukaryota > Metazoa > Cnidaria > Anthozoa > Scleractinia > Acroporidae > Montipora > Montipora foliosa. The sequence goes on along the minus strand of NC_090877.1, from coordinate 41,882,577 downwards.
TTGCAGGCTTTTGACAAAGGTAAATGTTGACTTGCAATATCTACCTTCTATAACTGCAGGCTCATTTTATAATTAGTTTGAACAGGAAATCCCGCCTCTTAAGTTGCAATATATATTTTTTAAATGAGATCCTCAAGACTGATGTCGTGCGTCAATAAAGGCCCCGTAATACGAGCAACATTTTTCGTGCAACTTGTCGCGCAACTTTGTTGCGCTTATTACCGCCTTCTTGCGCAACAAAGTTTCATGTTGCAAAAAGTAAAAGCGACGTCTACTTTTTGCGACACAAAAATTTGTTGCGCAAGAAGGTGGTAATACGCGCAACAAACCATCTCAACTTGCAACGCAAAATTGTTGCGCGACAAGTTGCACGAAAAATGCTGCCCGTATTACTGGGCCTTAAGACCCAGTTGCAATTACACTTGTTCGCATGAAGTGATCAAACATTAGACAAGAAACAAAAGGAATGAAAGACAAAAAAAGGAAAAGGCGGGGGTCATGGGCTCCAATTCCGTTGAGGCCACCTGAATTTTTCGGGTGTCTTTAAGAGGCAATTGCTTAAACTGTCCAGTTAACTGTGATGAACACTTCTCCATTTCGACTCTTTCTTTTTGTAAGAAAGTCTAATTTTGGGGCTGAGGCTGAACGGTTGTCGTCGTCTTTTTTTTTGTGGGCGATTTGAATCCTTAATTAAAGTTGTATGGTATACTAAGTTCGACTACAAACTGAGTTGTTCTCGTGAAATAATTATAATAAGGGACTCTGCAATAATTATCTGAAGGGAGGGCTCTAAATGTAATGGGGGAGGGAGGACTGAAATTAAATTATGGTGTAGGGTGGGGTATAGATGTCATTTTGTTAAACATAGGGTGGAGGGCTACAAGTTATATTGATGTTTAAATGGTGCTAATTTATTTGAACTTAACTTCTGTTATTGAATGACTTCTAAGAATATCAGGAATCGGGACATGGCACATCTACGGAGCCGCAAAAGTAGAGACTTTTCTAGAAAGACAAATGAACACACCTGTCAACAAACTTGAATTTCGCACAATCACCAATACTGAGCAGGAAAGCCGAAATTTCGTGATGTGAAAGAAGAATAATCAAGAAATCATTGGACAGATTTGTTTTTGGTGGTACTTTAGTGAACGAGGAAATATAACATCATGTTCGGAAGTCGCGGACCAAGGACACCATTTTGTACCTAATGACTTATGGCCGACAAAGCCGTCCATTTCTGAATGTGCATCGTCTTTTGGATGATCTGGGTCCTTCTGTGAATCAATGGGTTGAAGCTCAGAGTCACTACATCATTGGCAGCGTGTTTCATTCAGTTCCTAGTGCTCTTTTTTTTCTTCCTTTAAGCTCTCGCCAAGTAACATCACATGATATTCCGGAATTAAATCAATTTTAGTTTGTTAAAATAGCGCTTATTGATGGCAAATGGTTAGTTCAGTCTGGCCTTCAGTCAATAAGCATTTATACAAATATCTACATAAATTTCTCCTATCCAACAACCCTCCTACCAATCACCAACAGATCGCGACTTCAAAAGCCTCACGTGACTCTGTCGTGGACCAGTACTAGTAAAAACAAAGTCACGCTTTCCTAAGGTCAGGAGGTATCCCTTTAATGATTCTCTCAAAGAAAATGCAAATATTTCTCGGAATCACATACCATAGAGAGGGGTGTGTTGGATCATCATTCTCTTGGTCGTACTTGCGATGGAATCTCTCCTGAAAAACTTGGAAAAACACGTTACTTGTTCCATTTGTTTGGATTTTTTCACTGCGCCCAAGACTATAGAATATCTGCACACATTTTGCTTTGAGTGTTTGAAGAGACACGCTCTAACAACTCAACAACAAGGAATATTTCGCTGCCCCGAGTGCCAGGCTCGAATTGACGTCCCTTGGCGCTTCGATAAATTGCCAACTGGATTTCTCCAGAACAGTTTGCTTGATCTTCTCGCAGTACAAAAAGGAGGAGATGGTAGCGAGATCAGTTGCGGCAGCTGCCGGAAAAAAAGTGCCGAGACAAGCTTTTGTTTCGAATGCGGAAAGTTCATGTGCCCCGATTGTGTCAACGCACATGAACTTCTTAGAAATGTGGCGTTTGAAGGACACAAAATCAGACCAATAAAACAGTTCGAAGAAGAGGACTACGAGGCTCTTCTCAAGCGAAAATCCTTTTGCTCGCAGCAGTATCATGAACGAGAGATAATGAGGTTTTTTTGCGTCGACTGCGAGAGCAGTGTTTGTCACACTTGTATAATCACGGATCACAAGAACCATGCTATTGATCCGCTTGACAAAGCAGCCGATGGTGAGAAGGCTAAACTCACGGCAGCAATTAAGTCGATAAAAGAAAAGAGCAAATTTTGTAGTGATGTGATTCATCAGTTTGAGAAAACAGCTGTTGATGTGGAAACTAACGCTAACGCCGCTAAACGCCAAGTTTCCCAAACAGCTGACCAAATGATCGCCAAAATTCGAGACCTCGAGCGGGAGGCCATTATCGCAGTCGACAAGACACGCATATCAAGACTGGAGAAACTAAACGAAGCGAAGAATCAGCTGCAGTCCTTGCTGAGTCAACTAAATCAAGCCATAGAGTTTGCCAGCAACTTGGTTCAAAGGAGCTCTAGCTCAGATATCATGCAAAGCAAAGAAGCCTTGGAAAAGCGATTTGAAGATCTTGAGAAGACTGCAATACCGGCAACACTTCCGGTTGGTTCATATTTGAAGTTTGTGTCAGCAGCTGAAACAGAAAAATTAACCCTGGGTGTTATTGCAACCGAGGAGTTAGCTATCAAAGGTCTGATTCAAGATTTTCAGGTTGGCGTTGAAGCAGAGTTGGTTATCTGTCCTAACCTCATGCGCCGAGAATTGTTTCACCCAGAAGTTCTCGTGGAACCCACTGAACAACAGGGAAGTTTGATTACACGCAAAAACGAAGATGGAACTTTGTTGTCGAGATTTGTAGCTAAAGTTCCAGGTACATACAACATTTCAGTGTCTTTAAAAGGTGTCAAACTCCACAAGAATCCATTCTTAATCCAAGTAAAGGAACGACGGCTTAAAGTTGTGGGTGAGTTGGATTTACAAGGACAAACTCTTGACAATCCTCATGGGATTTCTGTGAACAGTAAAGGACTAATCGCTGTTACCGATTTTGATAAGCACTGTATCCTAATGTTCGATAAAGAAGGAAAGTATCTTCGAAGATTTGGACGCAAAGGGGAGAAAGCTGGTGAGCTTAATGGTCCTTCCGGTTTGACATTTGTTGATGACGACAACATTCTTGTAGCGGAACAATTCAATCACCGCATTCAACAATTCAACGTGCACACCGAAAATGTTGTGAAATCTTTTGGCAGTAAAGGATTAAGAGATAGCGAGTTTAAAATTCCAACTAGATTTTGCGTAGATGATGAAGGACGTGTTGCTGTTGCCGACTGCCACAACAACAGAATTCAGGTTTTTACAAAAGACGGTGAGTTCTTGTTTATATTTGGAGACAACGGCTCAGGAAAATTATCCTTTCCCTTTGGATGCATTTTCCATCAAAACAGGTTTATTGTTTCTGATGCTGGGTACAACTGCTTAAAAGTCTTTGACCGCTCAGGCAAGTTTTTATGCAAGATTGGTGAAAAGGGCAACGGTGACGGACAACTGAATTCACCGAGGGGCCTGTGTGTTGAGATATGCGGCACTGATCATCACAACATTCTCGTTTGTGATTCTTGGAACCATCGAATTGTCCAGTTTTCAGTTGAAGGTTCTTTTACCGGAAAAAGTGTTGGTGTTCCGCCAGAACCCTGTAATATTGCAACAACACCGGATGGTCGGATTTTAGTCACCGATTCCAAAGATAAAAAGGTATCCATCTTGAAATAGAATAAACTAATAGCGATTAATTGACTCATCGCCGGAATTTAAGTATTTGCTCCTAGTTTTGAAATTGTTGTTTACTGTGTCCCGTCCAAATGATGTCTAGTTGTATCGAACAAATGTTTTCACGAAAGATCTTTCCTGCATGTATAGTTAGTTTGGATTTGTCATCATTAAAGCATCCTGTTATGAAGTGAAGACAGGTCACTTTTCGAAACTATGTTATTGGAGTCCAGAAAATTTTGTGCAAAGTTCATTCGAACAGTGCATTAAAATTAGCTTAAATAAAGAGCTTTGCCATTAAAACCAATTTTTTTACTTTAGACTTTCGACGGAAACTTGTTTACGTACTATGCGATTGTATGATAGCTGAGTGCTTATAGCATTTAATTAATACCAGTATATTGTGTCAAGTCTTTTTATTGATTCCCTACTTTTGCCCGCGCGGTTTATATCCATGAACGCAGATTTTCCTCTTGTAATCAAAATACCAGTTCATTTCATCACTTAAATCTTAAACTTCATTTAATTTGGTTTACAGTCTCCTCTATTATCAAGTCACTTGAGCTCAACAATCATTAAGCTTGCATGAGAACTAATTGATGTTGTGTTTTATTTTGTAAAATAAAAACGCCCTCTCGGACAGGAAAAAGTTATTATTTAAAACACATTGTAGGTTTTTAGCCTCCCAAACTTTTATTTTAGCCCACCTTGGCTTTTTACCAAGACTACAGTTTTACATTTCTTTTACCTTACTGAATTTATTTTGCCACTCACAAAAACAAAAACTAAATGAGCAGAATAAGGAGTTCTTAACTGATTCTCCACCTGGGTATGTTATTGACATGACCAGCGGCTTTCTAATACAACTTGTATTCTGGAAGAGGAAAACACGTCACCAGTCAGCTACCCCATTCCTTAGTGTTGCAACCCCCCCCCCCCCCCCCCCACCCCCTATCCATGAAGGAAAATCCTGGATCCGCCCATTTTACAATAAACACCTACATGTAAGAACCTAGAATTTAAAAACCTGTTTGAATAAAAAATTCATTTTAGACCCACCAAACATAAGAACCAGGTTAGTCTGGAAAATTAAGCAGGTTGAAAGATATATATATGAAATACATCGCACCGGTATCGCACCGGTATCGCGAGGTCGCGGGTTCAAATCCCGTTGAAGTCCTGAAAAATTTTCAGGCTTCTCGACGCAATAGAAATTTGCGCTCGTCACTGCGAGACAACATGGTTTCATTTAATTAAGCAGGTTCTTATTTTAGAAAATGGCCTTGAACTTTTAGGCGACTGGAACAAATTGCACTTTGAATTGCACAGATCTTGTTCAAAACTTATTTTTCATGGTTATGAAATATTAAGGTATCAGCATCCTCATCAGAGGAAATCAGTTATACCATATCATAGAGTAGATGTCTGCTTTGGAAATAAGAACCAATTTAAGAACCTAGATAGCCTAAATCTACTGCAAATACCATTTTGATAATATAACTTTTTTAGTGTAATTTGGAAAAATCTTGGTTCTTATATGCGGTTGTTTACTGTATCTCAGTCTGAACATTCTTACAAGAAGGTTCTTTTAAAAAAAGAGTGTAAGTCCTATGTAATAGTCCTGAATGTAATTTTTTTTCCTCTCGAATGTAATTAAGTACATCTTAAACGTAGTAATCTTTTTTAAACAGAATGAAGCGCTAGCCCTTAATCATGATAAAACATTTATTGATATGAAATTGACCATAAACGTAATTGATTCCTGAGTATGACCAAGTGTGACATCAATTTATCTACAATCGTTATAACCTCATCAATGACGAAATGTGTGAGACAATGGAAATGGATTTAAAAGTGAAATGAATTTGGACGTGAGGGATACTGATTTAAAAGTGGGTGAAAAGGATGTTGTAGTGGTCGAATTAGAAATGGAATTGAGCGTTTTGGATGTGACATCGGACAAAGTCGGACGGAGTGTTTGGAAGTGGAAGTGTATGTGATAGTAGTCTGTATCAAGGCAATTACTGACGAACTATTTTTACTGGAATTATTGTAAACAATGATTGCGAAAATAAATCGGTTAATTTTCATTTATTTTTTCTCAATCAACTGACTGAACAACCCAGAGAGCGACCCAACCAGATCGAGGCCCATAAGATGCTACTCGGCATCTCTGGCATCTATGGGGCAACATTTCCAGATTGGAGTAACTTTTACAGTTTGGAGTAACCTCTCC
>NC_090877.1:41861442-41868942 GCF_036669935.1 Montipora foliosa | reverse complement strand
AAGGAAGCGAAGGATCAGCTTCAGTGCTTGCTGAGTCAAGTAAATCAAGCCATAGAGTATGCCAGCAACTTGGTTCAAAGGAGTTCTAGCTCAGATATCATGCAAAGCAAAGAAACCTTGGAAAAGCGATTTGAAGATCTTGACAATACTGCAATACCGGCAACACTTCCGGTTGGTTCATATTTGAAGTTTGTGTCAGCAGCTGAAACAGAAAAATTAACCCTGGGTGTTATTACAACCGAGGAGTTAGCTATCAAAGGTCTGACTCAAGATTTTCAAGCTGGCGTTGAAGCAGAGTTGGTTATCTGTCCTAAACTCATGCGCCGAGAATTGTTTCACCCAGAAGTTCTCGTGGAACCCACTGAACAAGTGGGAAGTTTGATTACACGCAAAAACGAAGATGGAACTTTGTCGTCGAGATTTGTAGCTAAAGTTAAGGGTACATATAACATTTCAGTGTCTTTAAAAGGTGTCAAACTCCACAAGAATCCATTCTTAATCCAAGTAAAGGAACGACGGCTTAAAGTTGTGGGTGAGTTGGATTTACAAGGACAAACTCTTGAAAGTTCTGAAGGGATTGCTGTGAACAGTAAAGGCCTAATCGCTGTTACCGATTTTGTTAAGCACTGTATCCTAATGTTCGATAAAGAAGGAAAGTATCTGCGAAGATTTGGACGCAAAGGGGAGAAATCTGGTGAGCTTAATAGACCTTCAGGTTTGACATTTGTTGATGACGACAACATTCTTGTAGCGGATACTTTTAATCATCGCATTCAACAATTCAACGTGCAGACAGGGTATGTTGTGAAGTCGTTTGGAAGTGAAGGGTCAAGAGATGGCGAGTTTGAAAAGCCATTTAACGTTTGCATAGATGATGAAGGACGTATTGCTGTTGCCGAGGTAGGCAACAAAAGAATTCAGGTTTTTACAAAAGACGGTGAGTTATTGTTTACATTTGGAGACAGCGGCTCAGGAAAATTACACTTACACTTGGGATGCATTTTCCATGAAAACAGGTTTATTTTCTCTGATGTCGGGTACAACTGCTTAAAAGTCTTTGACCGCTCAGGCAAGTTTTTATGCAAGATTGGTGAGGAGGGCAACGGTGACGGACAACTGAATTCACCATGGGGCCTGTGTGTTGAGAAATGCGGCACTGATCATCACAACATTCTCGTTTGTGATTCTGGGAACGATCGTATTGTCCAGCTTTCAGTTAAAGGTTCTTCTTTTACCGGAAAAAGTGTTGGTGAGCTGCCAAGACCCCGTAATATTGCCACAACACCGGATGGTCGGATTTTAGTCACCGATTCCGGAGCTAAAAAGGTATCCATCTTGAAATAGAATAAACTATATAATAGCGATTAATTGACTCATTACCGGAATTTAAGTATTTGCTCCTAGTTTTGAAATTGTTGTTTACTGTGTCCCGTCCAAGTGATGTCTAGTTGTATCGAACAAACGTTTTCAGGAAAGATCTTTCCTGCATGTATAGCCTGGCCAAGTCAGTATGGGTTTGTCATCATTAAAGAATCCTGTTATGAAGTGAAGACAGGTCACTTTTCGAAACTATGTTAGTGTAGTCCAGAAAATTTGGTGCAAAGTTCATTCGAACAGTGCATTAAAATTAGCTTAAATAAAGAGCTTTGCCATTAAAACCAATTTTTTTTACTTTAGACTTTCGACGGAAACTTGTTTACGTACTATGCAATTGTATGATAGCTGAGTGCTCATTGCATTTAATTAATAGCAGTATATTGTGTCAAGTCTTTTTATTGATTCCCTACTTTTTCCCGTGCGGTTTTTATCCATGAACGCAGATTTTCCTCTTGTAATCAAAATACCAGTTCATTTCATCACTTAAATCTTAAACTTCATTTAATTTAATTTACAGTCTCCTCTATTATCAAGTCACTTGACCTCAACAATCATTAAGCTTGCATGAGAACTAATTGATGTTGTGTTTTATTTTGTAAAATAAAAACGCCCTCTTGGACAGGAAAAAGTTATTATTTGAAAGACATTGTAGGTTTTTAGTCTCCCAAAAGGCTTTTATTTTAGCTCACCTTGGCTTTTACCGAGGCTAATTCTATATTTAGCTATAGGTTGGTGATGATCAATGCGCTGCCGATTTTATAAATTCTCACGTCTTAAAACGATTTTCGTTTAAAGAAACAGAGGATAATTCTCACCTCATGCAATAACAGTTTATTAGTATAAATACACAGGTGATTATACAAAATTGCGCGCTCTCATTGGCTCGCTATCTCGGATTATCAGCCGATAATCACCTCGACGGACAAAATGGCTGCCAGTAGTCGTTTTGCCACTGTAAGTGAAGATGATTTCGCGTTGAAATGTTTTTTTTTTTCTCTTTTTTGAAATAATCACCTTTTGTATTTATACTAAAAGAATTATTCGCCTCAGGCTCAGTGATTATCGGTGAATATTCACTGATAATCACTTCGCCTTCGGCGAATAATTGTTTATTATTGTGATTCAGGCGTGGCCTTCTAGCAACGAGAATGCCACAGCATCACACTCAGAGCGTATAAAAATTAGGCACAAATTGGGAACACTGTATTCAAATCAAATCATCACATTAAGGTTTGGTTTTTTGAGGAGAAAAGAAAACCGGAGTATACCCGGAGAAAAACCTCTCGGCGGAGCAGAGTAAAGAACCAACAAACTCAACCCACATATGACGCTGAGTCTAAAAATCGAACCCGTGCCACATTGGTGGTAGCCTACGTAGCATGGCGGTTTTTTATTGAGCCGGGCGCACGAGCGGCGAATTCTGCCACCAACTCAATTGATTTAAAACTCAAAGAAGCTTTTCATATAAATAAGATCAAACCGGAACTTAACAAACAATTGCCGCATTACAACAGTTTTCTCACGTTTTAGTTTACACCTTGATGTTTGGTGTCACGCTGTAAATAGTACCCGCTTTTGTATTACGTCATGTTGTAATAATTTTTTCATCTACCCGTAGACTTTATAACTGTTCACACTTAGGAACTCATTAAACTGATGATGGCATAAGCATGCCGAAACATGTCTTTTAAAAATGTTATCTGTTTCCTACAGTATATATATATATATATAAGTTCAGTTTTTCTCACCTTAAAATCAGCTGCTCCTCAGCGTGACAACCGCGAGAACAGACGCCGTGATGCGACTGACACAAAATATTAAACCATGCGCTTCCTTTCATAATACTCTGCACCCCGCAAATAGGGACTTTGGATTATTAACTGCTACCCCTGTTTATTGTGATGTCACAATACACAAACTCTCAGAAACTCCCTTTGGGATTTTCTGCTTTACGTCATCCTAACCATTTCGTACTTGCAGGCGCAAACAATAGAAACGTCATCATTACCTACCGATTCCTCGCGGCCCCTGTTCGAGCAAATCGAGATTTTTTCTAGTATACCGACTGCATATTTGAACTGTAAATACTGTCTTTAATATACGCGCAAGCTACTAGGATGCCTCCTCGGGATTTCGCCCAGACGAAATCCCTGCGGGGGCAATCATTAAGCATATACAGATGTACAATTGTGCCAAGTTTCATGCTTCTATCACAAAGTGAACAATTTTATCCCTTAACAGCAGGAATATGTTTTCACCACTGAGCTAACGTGTCAAGTTGCTAATTCACGCCTTGATAATGATATTTGTTTGGAATTCTGGACGACAATTTACATAACAACTAGATGCTTCTGTGAAGCATACACTGCGTTGCCTGTGGTACGTGCTACAGAAAATCAGAAGGCACTGAATTGTGTGGTATTGAAATACAGCATTCCAGTCTCTGAAGAATAACAAATAAAAGAGAAGTGAGAAACATTGGCTTCTGGGCTGACATGTTGATAATTTTCAAGTTCCCTCACAACTTCTTTTCACCACAAGTGTGCCCTCTGAGCATCTGAAAGCTTTGTAATACTAAACTTCACTGAAGTCAAGCCCTGTTTCGCGGGGTTAGGGTTAGGATGGGAGACCAAAACAATAAACCTCTCATAAAAACAGAAACATCTGACCGAAAATACTATTAACGCTAACAAATGCGAACTCAGCAAGGTACAGATTCTGTTAGCTTGCTTTATGCAAAACAAATATTGATGAAAAAGCAAATAACTATTGATACACACTTTTCAGAAAGAGCAGAAAGAAGTTTCCCGGACGGCCGATCGAGAATAAAATATTTACGACATGAAAGCAACATTAATTTTGAACCGTGAATATAGAATATAAAAAGTTACGATCAGCGACAAACATTTTGGGAGATTTTTGCTACGTTCAAGTAAATTGCAAAACGAAAGTGACATGGCCGGAATTCAGCGGGCGCCGTGATTAAGTTACCGCGGCATGTTTACTCGCCAAACAGTGAAGCGTCTGTGTCAAATGATGGCAAGATACCGGGTTTTTGTAAGTTTCTTTTTCTGTCAAGTGTTATAAAGTTTGACAATGAAATGAGCGAAGTCAAAACAAAGATCACAATCGCCCAACTCTTGTTTATGCAAAGTTAAAATTTACTCTCCAAGACGCGTACGACGTTATTTATCACCAGGTAATTCCATCATTTTGGAAATAGCAGCTACTTTATTATTCATCTGCGTCACAAGTTTTCACTGATTTTGGGGCTCATTTTGTTGAAACTCAAGCACGCTTCCAACAGGCCTGTGAACCCTTCCTGCTTACAGAGCAATACTAAAAAACTTCTCCCATATCACATTTGAACCTTAAGCTCGAAAATTCAATACACAACATGATATTATAATTCACAAAGGCAGAAAATACCACAGAATCCTTTTCCAGCGAAATATTTATTGAAACAAACAACATATTTGCTCTTAGAGGCGAAAACCTCTTCCTATTTCATTGCGTGCGTGAAGACAAGAAACTCAATCGTGTCAAATTACCATGTACTTCAGGTAAATATTATAGCTCACTTTGATTTCGTCTCGACGGGCGATAGATTGTTGTCGAAGTCCAGTGCTCGTCGCTTTTGAGATTCCTGCCTATTTTATCCAACTAACTTTCCATTATTGAGCTCCATAAGGGTATATTTTGTTTAAGGATCCACTAAAACGCCATTCGCATTACATGACTTTCGACGCCATTGCAGGCTAAGTTAATGATTCTACTGTGTCCACCAGAGAAATCTACGCAGTTCCACTACCCTCTCGATCCTAAGAAAATACTTGCAGAAGGCTCTGTCCACAAAGACACCACTTACCAGGGGAGTGACAGGCAAGACTTTTACCGACACGGAAAAAAAAAAAAAAAAAAAAACAAACAAACTAAACGCAGACCTTGACTGGGTTTGCCATGAGGCAACCCAGTAATAATAAGTAATTACATACGCGTGCCGTGCCGACCACCAAGAAATGCACTGGTTTTGCTTCTTTTGAAACAACTTCACCCCTTAATCATGCTAACCGTAACCCTAATGAGAACTGAAGACACTCTTTAGGCTTAAGGTTAACTCCAGTAAAATTCTTTTGGAGTTTAATCGAGTATATCTGTGAATGTGTGACTTGCTTGTTTTTTCATCCCCCGGCGTGCCGCACACTTAATAACAGCACACTGCACGGAAGAGTATACCTCCTTGTGATTGGGGCATCCTTTATGGGACATTTTTTTTGCACGATTTCATTGCTGTATAAAATCTTTGAGTCGACGTTAACCCCTCTCTTTTATCAAACTGTGAATTTTAAAATTGAGCCAGAATGGCCGCTCATGATGTATTTACAAATTTAAACTTATGGAAACTGTCACGACTTCTAGTCGATTACGAGCGGTGCACAGAGTGGTGCAAAGAGCACAATCTATTCTCGTCGTCAATGAAATACCCTAAACCTGAGTGCGAAAACGCACTCAAATGGCAAAGACGAACTGCATCGGGAGATGGATTTCTTTGGCGATGCTCTAGAAAAAACTGCAATGGACAAGCATCAATCCGCCAGAAGTCATGGTTTTCTGGTAGTATGCTTTCCCTTGAAAAAATACTAGCCCTAACTTACGCTTGGGCCCACAAATTCACCACAACACAAGCAGTGCTAGGAACTGCGTTAGATGAAGAAACCACCTCGACAAAAACGGGGATAGATTGCTATAACTATTGCCGGGAGGTTTGTGCAGACAGAATAATGAAACAACATGCGGGGCCAATAGGCGGTCCTGGTACAACTGTTGAGATTGATGAGTCCAAGTTTGGCAAGATGAAGTATCACAAAGGTCGCTACATCGAAGGACAGTGGGTCTTTGGTGGTATTAGCCGCGAAACCAAGGCCTGCTTCCTTGTTCCAGTGGAGCGCAGGGAGAAAGAGACACTCTTGCCAATTATCCGCGCGCAAATATTGCCTGGAACACGCGTGGTGAGCGTTGAAATTACATGGTGGGGAGTAAAACTAAGTTTGCTTCGTACAGGAACATCCATGGTTCTGTTTGAAAGCTACCTACAGGAGTGGTTGTGGCGTCAGCAAAACAAACATGATCCATTCGGAAACATCATTGAGCATATCGCTGATTTGTAAAATCACAGGGAGCCCAAGCTCGTTATGCGAGTTATAGCCTTTGTATGGGAAAATTAACTTTGAGCTTATAAATGCTAAAGTAAACTGTAAATGTAGAAATAAACTTTACTTACCTCTACATACAGTTGTCCTCGTTTGTTCTGTGCAATCGGAGGGCAAACTCGTGTCCGTTTTAGACGGGTTTGTGGCTTTCGAATTTTTACGATGCCGTTAGTTGTCATTTTCCTCATAAAGAGAAGAAAGGCTGGTGGCTAGCGGCGATTTCGTCGTCCCACAAATTTCTCTCGTATCACAAAGCAACGGTCCAAATCGCCATAAAAACACCACAGCCTTAAGGCCAGATAAATTTCCTATCACATCAACTCAATTCTGGGACCACACAGCGATATTTAGCGGATAAATTCCAAATAATGTTCGACTTTCTATAATCTTCCCATGCGTTCAGCTAAATGTGTGGCTACGGCCGTTATAGCTTGATGGTGATCGTATTACATTCTGCACTCTCATTGGACAATTTAAAACACATGCCCAATGCGAGTGCAGAATGTAATACGGTCGCCATCAAGCTATAACGGCCGTAGCCACATATCTAGCTGAACGCATGGGAAGATTAAAGAAAGTCGAACATTATTTGGAATTTATTTGTCACAAAACACTCTGTGGTCCCGGAGTTGAGTTGATGTGATAGGAAATTTATCTGGCCTTAAGGCTGTGGTGTTTTTATGGCGATTCGGGCCGTTGCTTTGTGATACGAGAGTAATTTGTTGGACGAGATCGCCGCGAGTCACCAGCCTTTCTTCTCTTTATGAGGGAAATGACAACTAACGGCATCGTAAAAATTCGAAAGCCACAAAACCGTCTAAAACGGACAGAAGTTTGCCCTCCGATTGCACAGAACAGACGATGACAACTGTATGTAAAGGTAATTGAAGTTTATTTCTTTATTTTAGCATTT
>NC_090877.1:41853942-41856442 GCF_036669935.1 Montipora foliosa | reverse complement strand
AGCAGCCGGTAGCGAGAAGGCTAAACTCACGGCAGCAATTAAGTCGATAAAAGAAAAGAGCAAACTTTGCAGTGATGCGATTCGTCAGTTTGAGCAAACAGCTGTTGATGTGGAAACTAACGCTACCGCCGCTAAACGCCAAGTTTCCCAAACAGCTGACCAAATGATCACCAAAATTCGAGACCTCGGGCGGGAAGCCATTATCGCAGTCGACAAGACACGGGTATCGAGACTGCAGAAACTAAACGAAGCGAAGAATCAGCTGCAGTCCTTGCTGAGTCAATTAAATCAAGCCATAGAGTTTGCCAGCAACTTGGTTCAAAGGAGCTCTAGCTCAGATATCATGCAAAGCAAAGAAACCTTGGAAAAGCGATTTGAAGATCTTGACAAGACTGCAATACCGGCAACACTTCCGGTTGCCTCATATTTGAAGTTTGTGTCAGCAGCTGAAACAGAAAAATTAACCCTGGGTGTTATTACAACCGAGGAGTTAGCTATCAAAGGTCTGACTCAAGATTTTCAAGCTGGCGTTGAAGCAGAGTTGGTTATTTGTCCTAAATTCATGAGCCGAGAATTGTTTCACCCAGAAGTTCTCGTGGAACCCACTGAACAAGTGGGAAGTTTGATTACACGCAAAAACGAAGGTGGAACTTTGTCGTCGAGATTTGTAGCTAAAGTTCCAGGTACATACAACGTTTCAGTGTCTTTAAAAGGTGTCAAACTCCACAAGAATCCATTCTTAATCCAAGTAAAGGAACGACGGTTTAAAGTTGTGGGTGAGTTGGATTTAGAAGGACAAACTCTTGACAATCCTGAAGGGATTTCTGTGAACAGTAAAGGCCTAATCGCTGTAACTGATTACAATAAGAACTGTATCCTAATGTTCGATAAAGAAGGAAAGTATCTTCGAAAATTTGGACGCAGAGGGGAGAAAGCTGGTGAGCTTAATGGTCCTTCAGGTTTGACATTTGTTGATGACGACAACATTCTTGTAGCGGATACATTGAATCACCGCATTCAACAATTCAACGTGCAGACCGGAAATGTGGTGAAGTCTTTTGCCAGTAAAGGGTTAAGAGATGGCGAGTTTAAAATTCCAAATAGCGTTTGCGTAGATGATCAAGGACGTATTGCTGTTGCCGACGTAGAGAACAAAGGGATTCAGGTTTTTACCAAGGGCGGTGAGTTATTGTTTACAATTAGAGACAGCGGCTCAGGAAAATTATCCTTTCCCTGTGGATGCATTTTCCATGAAAACAGGTTTATTGTTTCTGATGCCTGGCACCACTGCTTAAAAGTCTTTGACCGCTCAGGCAAGTTTTTATGCAAGATTGGTGAAAAGCGCAACGGTGACGGACAACTGAATTTCCCGTGCGGCCTGTGTGCTGAGAAATGCGGCACTGATCATCACAACATTCTCCTTTGTGATTTTTGCAACGGTCGAATTGTCCAGTTTTCAGTTGAAGGTTCTTTTACCGGAAAAAGTGTTGGTGTTCTGCAAGGACCCCGTCATATTGCAACAACACCGGATGGTCGGATTTTAGTCACCGACTCCAGAGCTAAAAAGGTATCCATCTTGAAATAGGATAAACTAATAGCGATTAATTGACTCATCACCAGAATTTAAGTATTTGCTCCTAGCTTTGAAATTGTTGTTTACTGTGTCCCGTCCAAATGATGTCTAGTTGTATCGAACAAACGTTTTCAGGAAAGATCTTTCCTGCATGTATAGCCTGGCCAAGTCAGTATGGGTTTGTCATCATTAAAGCATCCTGTTATGAAGTGAAGACAGGTCAATTTTCGAAACTATGTTAGTGGAGTCCAGAAAATTTTGTGCAAAGTTCATTCGAACAGTGCATTAAAATTAGCTTAAATAAAGAACTTTGCCATTAAAACCAATTTTTTTACTTTAGACTTCCAACGGAAACTTGTTTACATACTATGCGATTGTATGATAGCTGAGTGCTTATAGCATTTAATTAATAGCAGTATATTGTGTCAAGTCTGTTTATTGATTCCCTACTTTTTCCCGCGCGGTTTTTATCCATGAACGCAGATTTTCCTCTTGTAATCAAAATACCAACAGTTCATTTCATCTCTTAAATCTTAAACTTCATTTAATTTAATTTACAGTCTCCTCTATTATCAAGTCACTTGAGCTCAACAATCATTAAGCTTGCATGAGAACTAATTGATGTTGTGTTTTATTTTGTAAAATAAAAACGCCCTCTCGGACAGGAAAAAGGTATTATTTTAAACACATTGTTGGTTTTTAGCCTCCCAAACTTTTATTTTAGCTCACCTTGGCTTTTACCAAGGCTAATTCTATATTTAGGTTGGTGATGATCAATGCACTGCCGATTTTAAAAATTTTAACGTCTTAAAACGATTTTCGTTTAAATAAACAGAGGATAATTCTCACCTCATGCAATAACAGTTTATTATTGTGATTCAGGTGTGGCCTTCTAGCAAGGAGAATGCCACAGCACCACACCCAGAG
>NC_090877.1:41826442-41843942 GCF_036669935.1 Montipora foliosa | reverse complement strand
TTTTCGTCCTTGCCTTACCGATTTCTTCAAAAACGGGTCAACCTCTAAACGTGGTCCCAAAACCGAAATTTAAATTGGTACGGCAAGGCATCCTTTGCCGGTTTACACTACACAATTTAGCCTTGCCTTGCCTAGAGTAAAAGTTACCCTTGCCAATTTTCATCCTTGCCTTGCCGTTTTTTCCTGTCGTGTAAATGGGGTTTTAAAGAGTTTGTAAATAACTATTGGTCTAAATAACTTGTAATAATTTACACCATTTTTCGCATAGGTTAATTATTTACTTTTAATGTGTATATTATATATATATATATTATAATATATATATTTCTGTGTGTATGTTTTCACTTTAGATGCACAGCTTTATTGTAAATAAGTGACCTAGCTTTATCGGGATTCTTTGCTTAATAAAGTAGCTATCTATCTATCTGTCTATCTATCTATCTATCTATCTATCTATCTATACTTGATGGGCGTCATCAGAGTAACTAAAATATGCTGTTCGAGAACAGCTATCTATCTATCTATCTATCTATCCATCTATCTAGTGCTCTTTTTTCTTCCTTTAAGCTCTCGCCAAGTATCATCACATGATATGCCGAAATTAAATCAGCTTCAGTTTGTTTAAATAGCGCCTACGGATATCAAACGGTTAGTTCTCTCTGGCCTAGTGACTAAGCACGTATACAAATATATACACAAATTTAATTGCACTTTTTCCTATCCAACTTCCCCTCCTACCAATCACCAACAGATCTCAAATTCGAAAATCTCACTTGACTCTGTCGAGGACCAGTAAAAACAAAGGCACGCTTTCCTAAGGTCAGGAGGTGTTCCTTCAATGATTCTGCCAAAGAAAATGCAATTATTTCTCGGAATCAAAAACCAGACAAACCGCAGAAGCTCATAGAGAAGGGTGTGTTGGATCGTTCTCTTGTGAGTATTTGCGATGGAATCTCTCCTGAAAAACTTGGAAAAACACGTTACATGTTCCATTTGTTTGGATTTTTTCACCCAAGACTATAGAATGTCTGCACTCATTTTGCTTTGAGTGTTTGAAGAGACACGCTCTAAAAACTCAACAACAAGGAAGATTTCGCTGCCCTGAGTGCCAGGCAAAAATTGACGTCCCTCAGGGCTTCGATAAATTGCCGACTGGATTTCTCCAAAACAGTTTGCTTGATCTTCTCGCAGTACAAAAAGGAGGAGAAGGAAGCGAGATCAGTTGCGGCAACTGGCGCGGAAAAGAAGCGCCGAGACGAGCTTCTGCTTCGAACGTCAAAAGTTCATGTGCCCTGATTGTGTCAACGCACATGAAGTTCTTAGAAATGTAGCTTTTGAAGGACACAAAGTCAGAACGATAAAACACTTTAAAGTAGAAGACTACGAGGCTCTTCTCAAGAGACAGTCCTTTTGTTCGCAGCAGTATCATGAACGAGAGACAACGAGGTTTTATTGCGTCGACTGCGAGTGCTGTGTTTGTCACACCTGTGTAATTACGGAACACAAGAACCATGCTATTGATCCGCTTGACAAAGCAGCCGATGGCGAGAAGGCTAAACTCGCGGCAGCAGTCGAGTCTATGAAAGAAAAGAGCAAACTTTGCAGTGATGTGATTCGTCAGTTTGAGCAAATAGCTGTTGATTTGGAAACTAACACTAACACCGCTAAACGCCAAGTTTCCCAAACAGCCGACCAAATGATCGCCAAAATTCGAGAACTCGAGCGGGAGGCCATTATCGAACTCGACGAGACACGCGCATCGAGACTGGAGCAATTAAACGAAGCGAAGAATCAGCTTCCGTCTTTGTTGAGACAAATAAATCAAGCCATAGATTTTGCGAGCAACATGATTCAAAGGAGTTCTAGCTCAGATATCATGCAAGGCAAAGACACCTTGGAAAAGAGATTTAATAATCTTGACAAGTCTGAAGTGCCAACGCTTACGGTTGGTTCATATGTAAAGTTTGTGTCAGCAAGTGAGGCAGAGAAATTGACCCTGGGTATTATTGCAACCCATGAGTTAACTATCAAGATTTTCAAGCTGGCGTTGAAGCAGAGTTTGTTATCTGTCCTAATCTCACGTGCGAAGTGGGAGAATTGTTGCAACTTGAAGTTCTCGTAGAACCCACTGAACAAGTGGGAAGTTTGATTACACACAAAAACAAAGATAAAACTTTCTCGGCGAGATTTGTACCTAAAGTTCCAGGTGCATACAACATTTCAGTGGCTGTAAAAGAGGACAAACTCCACAAGAATCCATTTTCAATCCAAGTAAAAGAACGACGGCTTGAAGTTGTGGGTGAGGATTTGAAAGGACAAACTCTTCACTATCCTTTCGGGACTGCTGTGAACAAAAGGACTAATCGCTGTAAGTGATTACAAGATACACTGTATCCTGATGTTTGATAAAGAAGGAAAGTATTTGAGAAAATTTGGACGCAAAGGGGAGGAAGCTGGTCAGCTTAATGCTCCTGCAGGTTTAACATTTGTTGATGACGACAACATTCTGGTAGCCGAAGACCTGAATCACCGCATTCAAAAATTTAATGTACAGACAGGCAATGCTGTGAAGTCGTTTGGAAGTAAAGGGTCAAGAGATGGCGAGTTTAAAAATCCATTAAACGTTTGCATAGATGATGAAGGACGTGTTGCTGTTGTCGACTTTTGCAACAACAGAATTCAGGTTTTTACAAAGGACGGTGAGTTCTCTTTCAGAATCTCAGAACCAGCAATCTATCCCGCTGGATGCATTTTCCACGACAACCTGTTTATTGTTTCTGATTCCTTCAACCACTGTTTGAAAATCTTTGACCGAACAGGCAAGTTTCTTCGCAAAATTGGTGAAGAGGGCAACGGTGACGGACAACTGAATTTCCCACAGGGCCTGTGTACTGAGAAATGCGGCAATCATCGCAACATTCTCGTTTGTGATTACTTGAACAATCGAATTGTCCAGTTTTCAGTTGAAGGCTTTTTTACCGGAAAAAGTGTTGGTGTTCTGCCAGGACCCTGCAATATTGCAGCAACACCGGATGGTCGGATTTTAGTTACCGATTCCAAAGCTAAAACGGTATTCATCTTGAAATAGAATAAACTAATAGCGATTAATTGACATCACCATGTAGAATTTAAGAATTTGCTTTCAGTTTTGAAATTTTTTACTGTGTTCCGTCAAAATGATGTTCAGTTGTAACGGAAACAAGTCTTCAGGAAAGATCTTACCTGCATGTATAGCCTGGCCAAGTCAGTGTGGGTTTGTCGTCATTAAAGCACTCTCACGGTTCTGAAGTGAAGACAGGTCACTTTTCGAAACTATGTTAGTGGAGTCCTGAAAATGTCTTGGAAAGTTTGTTTGAAGAGTGCATTAAAATAAGCTTAATTGAAGAACCTTGCCCTTAAAACCAATTTTTTTACCGACTTTAGACTTTCGACGGAAACTTGTTAATATACTATGCGCTGGTACGAAAGCTGCGTGCTTATATCTTTTAATCAATGGCAGTATTGTGTCAAGTCTGTTTCTGAGTTCCCTTTTTTTGCCAGGTTTCTATCCATGAACGCATAATAACCTCCTGTAATCAAAAGACCAACAGTCTATTTCATCACTGAAAGCGTTATTTATTTGATTTACATGCAGTCCCTTCTATTATTAAGTCACTTGAGCTGAACAATCGTAACCTCGCATGAGAACTGATTGGTGTTGTGATTGTATTTTGTAAAATAAAAACGCCCTCTTGGACAGGAAAAAGTGATTATTTCAAAAAATTGTTCGTTTTTAGCCACCTTAACTTTTGTTTCAGCTCATCGGGGCTTTTACCAAGCCTAATTTCATATTTAGGTTGGTGATGACCAATGCGCTGTCGCTGCCTTTAGGAGGCTCGAAAGGGTTTCAACACTTTGAAAAACTCTCTGTTTAGATCGAATGTTGCTACAACAATGGATCATGTTATGGTGAAACACTGATCATTTCCAAACAAGATGTGATCTATATTGCGATGTAATAAGTTACCTTGGCAACAGGAAAGCCCAGCAAAAACACTCTATATTTTGGATTTAGTTGTTTATATCTCAAAACCGAAATCAGTGACCCCCCTTTTTTATTGCTGAGAAGTGATTAGAAAGCCCCCATGAGACTTTCGGCAAAGTTTAAAAACATTCTGTCTAGAGGATTCAGAGTTACCTTAAAGAAATCACAAAATTAAGGTGCCTCTGAATCCACTAAACAGAATTTTTTAAACTTTGCTGAAAGTTTCATCTTGCCCTTCTTATTACTTTTCGGAATAAAAAAATGGGGGTCACCGAAATCGTTTTTGATATATAAGCAATTAAAGACAAAATAAAGCGTGTTTTTACAGGGCTTGCCCGTTGCCACGGTGACATATTACGTCGCAATAATGACTGTATCTTGTTCAGCAATATATTCGTGTTTCATTTGGTACCACAATATTGCCAATACATGATACAACGTTGTGGTGCCGTTCCATCTAATACGAGCGTCACTTAGAAGCGTCGAAAGAAACAGAAAAATGCACCGATCAGCTCGAAATCCCCCCCCCCCCCTACCCTGCCCCGTCGCCGGGCAAACACCGGGTTTTGAACTTTAGAAGATTGGATCTTTCAAATTCCCGCCCCCTCTGGCCAAAATGGTGTTCAAATGCCCTACCCTATCGTCGGATTTGTCTGTCAAATGCCCCTCCTAAAGAACAATCGTCGTCCGCTCCTGTCGTCTTTAATAAGGCTTGTGTACAAACATGCCAACACATGTTTTGTGACCCTTTATATAATGATGCCGTTTTTACCAGAATTGAGTTACTACAAAAACACAACTTTAAATTAAAATTGACTAGGAATTAAATTAATTAATGTCAACAAGCAAGCGGAAGCTGCTCTAACTCCGAAACACGGCAAAGATTGTTTAACAGGGGTACTGTATAAATATAAATTGAAAGAACCAGTTCTTAAGTAGGAGGGTCCTTTTTTTTTTCTTCTCCCTGGTTTCACGGGCTTACGGCACTGCTCTAGCGCGAGTTAGTTTCTTCTTTTTAAGACGAATCAACCACTTTTGGACTTCGTCAAAACCCAAGCGACATTTCTTTGCGAGATGTAAAGTGTTTTTTCCTTAAGCACAGCTTTGCTTGAAAGCTTCCTCAATAATGACACTCAGTGGCAATAATAAAGGACTCTCTACTTTTCACCGCGCACCGGTGGCTCAGTTTGTTGAGCATCGGGCTGCCATGCGGGAGGTCGTGAGTTCCACTCCGGCCGGACCAACACTCAGGGTCTTAAAATTGCTGAGGAGAAAGTGCTGCCTTTGTAATTACATCCGCAAATTCTCGGATAAGGACTATAAACCGTAGGCCTCATCTCACATCCCTTCAATGTTCACAACCCAGTGGGACGTAAAAGAACCCACACACTGTTCGCAAAGAGTAGGGCACGGAGCTCCCGGTGTTGTGGTTAGGCCTCATTTCAGTCATCCATATGCTGGGTGAGATCGCTAATGATACTCGCGGCTGCCAGCAGCGCCTACTATATATGCTGATGTCCGATCTCACCCATAGATCCCTTGCTTGTAAAGCGTATTTGAATACGTCAATAGAAAATGCGCTATATAAAATATAATCATTACCATTACCATTTTTTGTAAGCCAATCGCTCACAAATTCTATATCTTTTCCTTTAAACTCTTCCATCTCGTCCAACACGTGTTTATAGCTGTCAGCGACTTCGACGCCCGAAAAAATAGTCGAGATCGATCGGTATGATTTTGCCGGGGAAATAATATCACAGTCCACATGCCTGTACTTGATTTTCTCAATGAGAAACACTTAAATATCCATAATAGAAATGTTTAAAACTGTCAATAACCACAACAAAATACAAGAACTAAACTCAATAATGAAGGTCGTGAATTGGATCAAGTATTTCATGCAGAGAAAATGAACAGACTCATTCGAGATCCATTCTCCGATAGCCAAAACTAGACGTTCACGGTAAAATGTGATATTACGGAGAGATTAAGCATCGCATTTACGCGGAACAGTGGGCTGCTGCTTGTCATAAAAGCATGAAGTTATGCTATTCTAACTAGTCTCTCTCTTTTGAAAAGTTACTTGATACCTGCATAACACGCAATAAATGAGCTCATATCAAACGAGTTTCTTCCAGTTTTGGCAAAACGCAAATTTTAGGCCGACGATTGCCGTTTGCCGTAAACGTGATGCTGCTTAATTTCTCCGTAATGGTGGTTTCACCCCCGAACACCAACGCCTCGTGGGAACGCGTTTTATCATAAGACAGTGCCGCGACTCCAAGTTGACACAGGAACGCGTGACTGCTGGTGTCACTGGATTGGTCAATTGCAAAACCTTGGGCAAAATAGTCCCTTTATTAAACACTAAACCGAGGAAGTTTAGCGCTTGGGATAGGTGACTTGGGAGAAGTCAATGCATATAATAATACATGACATTCATATGCAAATAAGTGGCCGGATATTCTGCTGTTTGGATGACCTGGGGATCGACGAGCAGTCGGTGGACCCATCTTCAGCCTCAGACTCTGTAGAACAACCGGCGTATGGTGTAAACAATTTATTTTCCGATTCGCCCCCCCTCTATAAAAAGGGTTATTGGATTAATTGCCTGTAAGTGTAATTGAAAATGATTAGAACCATTGCGTCATCACTCTGTCATCACTCGAAAATCTTCGCTGGTGTGGGAACGCTTGCTATACGAAGGCTAACAACCGTGCACCAATTGACAATACATACATATATAGGGGTGGTAAATTTTTTGAAAAAAGTTTCTTATCTAGATCTGGACAGACCGAAAAAGACGTGTGTTTCCAGGAATGCTTCAGATGCTTCTCCAAAACAGTGCGAGACGGTGCCCGACGGATTGGTAAGTTCTTGGCTAACTAAAATATTAAACAACTTCAAGTAAATGACATCTCGGATTTGAAACACAGTCATACTTGTCCGTTGTACCGTTTGATTTTCACATTTGATCACCCAGCATACAAGTGGCCACTAGAAGTAAACTATAGTACAGTGATCAAATAATTGGCCTTTGAATCCCAGGATTGATTGATATAAATGTTCTCCTCACAAACTCAATACATTTAAGCAGACTAATGACGAGAATATTTCATCTCAGTTTATTTATTGATTAAAGAAGTTAAACGTTAATTTAAAAGATCGATGTTAACGTAAAACCTGTCTTTACAAGTAGGAAACTGTCGCAAACTCTGAGTGTCACGGAATATTCCAATGTGATTTTTGCAATGCAAATTATGTCAGGTTCACTGCTAGCTTACATTAACGGATAAGTGAACACCGTTATTCAGCCACCGGGAAACACCTTGAAACACAGCATGGCAACAACAGAACAAAGACTGACCACCTTTTCAAAGTTCTGAGGAAATGTAACAGCAAGTTTGATTGCTTAGTCTACGAGATGTTGTACGTAAAGGACATCAAGCCTTCTTTTTACTCGTAACACGTAAGCCGACTCCATTCGTGCCAAACTCTTTACGTGACACTTTCGTACATTTTTTCTTTTTCCTTATAGTAATTGTAATAGTAATAGTAATATTAATAGTTTAATAACACTTCTGACAGTTAAAACTGAATAAACAGTGCAATTTACAAAATTGATTTCTTATAATTACTTCTATTTACCATAACAAGTATTATAATAATTGGAATCACGAGAACCTAAAAGTGAAAAAGTCGTTTGCTCTCTTTGTCCTTTTCATTGTTGTAGTGGCTTTAGGATTTCCTGATCTTAACTGGCATGGGATAGATCTTGTCGTATCTTGCGGAGCTAAGAAAGATGGGGTCGCTCTCATTCATCATATCAGCCATCACCTTTTTACATATGAATATCCTGCGATTTGCTAACGATGTCAGATTTGCTTGATCTAGGGCTTGTTGATAACTTTAGAGTTTGGAAATATTATTCTTAAAGCTCTTCTTTGTATAGATTTAATAGCGTCAGGAAGGTATGCAAGAATATCCTGCCACACTTGCGCAGCGTACTCTAAGACCAATCTATTATTACATGTGTTTTCCTTGGGCATGGCTTTGGTATGACTCCAGCGCGCTTCAACAACACCTAAGTGCGTATGGAGTGTTTTCACTCACGTGACTAGCAGCCATATTGGATTACTGAAACAAAAGAAAGTATTTGCATAAAAATAGAGTTCAAATCCCAGAGGATTAGAATGGTATTTTCTATTTTGGAATATCTTCTCTCGTTCAGAGATATCCAAGCTTTTGTTTAAAAAAATGATGACGTCACAAACTTCGAAAACATTGGATGAGTGTTGTTCAAAATGGGCAGCTGTAATCTGCTTCAAGTAAGGCACAAAATGATACCCTCAATGCTGTTCCCATGGCAACCATTTTTGCTGCTGGGTCTATTTAACACAAGAAAGATTTGGTCGTTTATTGTCGAAATAAGAGATGGTCACTTTCGGTAAGCATATACGGCAATGTAAAGCAGTATGGCAGCCAATGCGTTACAAGTCTGACCATCTGCTTGTACTTATCTGTTCAAAATCCCAGATAATTGGTTCAATGCAGAAAGGGAATGGAAACGAGGGTGTTACCATGGAAACATCTTGATTGGTGCCCTATCTGATGTACCTTACTGGTGTCAAGTTTGAATGTCATTACTCCAACATTTTCGGAGATATTCTCAATTTTGGGATTAATTACAATCAAGTACAGTTTGTGGCGTCAGCAAGTAACTTGAATATCTCGGAAACCAGGGAAGATCTACACACACATGTGACATAGAATGCCCAAATTGCGTCACTTGGTAAGGCTCGCGGAGGGCTTTCCAGCGATGTATGATATCCTGGGATAACTTCTGGGGTCACTTGGTCTGTCAAGTGGGGTGAAAAGGTTACGAGATCTTACCAGTTTTGGGGAACAATAAAACATGGCTAAGTTGAACTGGGGAACAGGGGAACAGGGGAACAATGTCAAAATATTTTAGGGAACAAAAACAGTTTGAAATCTACCTCATTTGACCACCATTTTGAGAATTTAGCTCCAAAGAAATATGAGCCACGCAAATTTTGGTCAGCGTAGATCACTTAATAATGTATGCAAAATTATTCCGGAACACGATTACTAACGGTAATTCACAGACGCTACTCTCCGATTATTTTTTGCGGAGAGTGGGCGGCTGTACAGGCTTTGACAACTAACGACATCGTAAAAATTTAAGGCACAAACCCGTCTAAAACGGACACAGTTTGCCCTCCGATTGCTCAGAAAAGACGAAGACAACTGTACGTAGATGTAAGTGAAGTTTATTTCTACATTTATAGTTTATTTTAGCATTTATAAGCTAAAAATATATTTTCCCATACAAATTCTCATAAATCGGGTCCCAAGCTTGGGCTGCCTGTGATCTATTCAAGCAGTTTCCACAACTCAAGCCCGAGCTTCTTTCGCCTTGTACGTACTGTTGGACGTACTATAGTATACTACGGTCGAGTGATACCCGAGACTTTGAGAATCTTTTTGTCTCGTGATACCCAGCACCTTTTCTCGAGAATCGGGTGTGTTGCGAAATGACTACCGCGGTGCATTTTAAGCGGCTGTCACCAATGGTGGCAGGAGATACTTCATGCATCTCTTATTTATGTGCATTCAAGAGACACCGCCTTGTTGTTGGACGAAACTCTCCTCGTTACATGTAGCTTCTTTTGTTCGTCCACCAGAAGTCGTACTGTTTCACTATTGTTATTGGTGTCTCTAGAGGTTAGTTGAAAACGTCCTGTTAAAGTACTTTGTTCAGTGACCGAATATTTACAGAAGGTACGTTTAGTTTACTCCTTTATGAGGGAAAATCAGGGCTACATTCTACTAAGAAAACCCGGCGACTTATTTGCAATGATATGAATAGCGTGTATTGTTATCCATCGTTCATCAAGGGATGGTGCTACAAGAATCAACTCTCTTGGAAGGTGCTGTATTGTAAAATCTTTGTCGGCTTCGACTTCTTCTGGGATTTGATCTTGCCGGTGCTTCCTCTCGCTTTTATTTACTATTTATTTTTAATGAATCTATTTATCAAACATACAAATTAAGAATACACATCAGTGGAATCAGTGGAGGCCAAGCCAAGGGCTTGGCCTGCTTGTGATCAGCTAAGCCTAGCAGATCTTGAATAACAAGATTTATCCCTTTCACCGCCATAAATGCCATTGACAAAGCAAGGACTAGTTTAAAAATAACACTACGATTGAATAGACCTTTTTACCTATACGGCGGCCATTTTGATTTCTATTGTTTCGAATATCTATTATGGGATGCCCAGGGGGCAAATACATATTAGGGAGCTTAAGCACGTGCGTTTTTGAGACGCGGACGGCAACCGGAAATGAGCGGTTTTCTCTTTTAACTTGTCTCTACACAACCACGTTTACATTTTTAAGTATCTTTTCTCCATTAGAAATGATCAGTGTAAAAATCTGTAGACACCACTGTCCTGGCACGCGAAATGTTCTCTTCCGGTTGCCGTCCGCGTCTCAAAAATGCGTGTGCCTAAGCTCCCTATTAATTTGCCCCCTGAGCATCCCATAATGTCTTCTGAAACAATAGAAATCAAAATGGCCACAGTATCTGCAAAAAGGTCTATTATTTAATAGATAGATCATTTTAAAAGTATCTGGGCGTTACTATTGATCTTGTCATGGCAAGAACATACCAAAAATATGTGCTAAAGAAAATTCTACAGTCTACTGTAAAACAATAATCCCTTGGTATTCTCTATGGCATTGTGATATTGTGCTCCTGCTCCCCTTCAAATCAATGATAGGTGATATTGAGTGCAATTGCCTAAGGGCTACTAAATTAGCCCACAACTTGCCTAGAGATGGACCCTGTGATTTCAACATCGAGCTGGGTTAAACTTGGAACATTACTTTTGCCACATCTTGTCAAGGCTTTTTCCCACTTACCTGTCTTCAAGAGCAATATTAAAGACCTGAAAAGTTTTCTAAAGTTGTTGCTACAATACAATTGAGACTCTACACAGGAGCTGGTGTTGAAATGTTGGGTCTTTGAATCATAACTTTCTACTGTAGGCTACATTCATTTCTTTTTTCGAACCATAGCAGTGTAAATTATTCAAACTATGTCACTCTGAACATTAAAGACTGTCGGAAATGTATGCTTTCCAAGAAAAGGTTTTCATGTAATATATCAAACATGAGAAGGAGTGTTTCATTGGATATCCAAACACAGAGAAGCGAGTTGAAAAACGAGGCCGAAGGCTGAGTTTTTTAAACCGATTTCGAGGTGGTTGGATATCTGATGAAACGCTTTTTCGAGTGTTTGATATTGCTTCTCAATGGAATCAGTATTTTAAGAAATATTTGGGATAAAAGTTGGCGAAATGTTATGCTAATTAAGACCACATATCCAAACTTTCTTCACTGTAGTGATTTCTTTTGTTTTTGGCTTATGAATTATTAATGAGTTTGAGAAGTACATGACAATTCGGAGGAATAAGAATTTTTTTCTTTTCCTGAGCAACAGGCCCGGGTAGTTTGGAGCATGGTTAGCACTAACCTACATTAAATACCATGGAGTTGGTGCTATTAGAAATAGGCTTTGAACAACCAGCCCGAGGAGTGTTATTTTTATAGTCAATCTCTGTGGAAGTGGAGCACCATACTCACAGAAAATGGTAGGAAACCATGAGTTGCTTTTCTCATGGAAAAGCAACTCATGGTTATTATTATTATTATTATTATTATTATTATTATTATTGTAGGCAGTACGTCAACATCTGAATGCCAGCTATAAAATAAAAAACACACAAGGAGCTAGGCGAACCCGTGACTAACCCTGCGTATAACTTTACAATAAACTTGTGTGATAAACAAAGGATATCAATTAAAAATTTAAAGCAAAAATTTAAATTTTAAATTTTAAAAGTCTTAAAATGGTCTATGCTTGATCTAGCCACCTAGGGCAGTTTCTCGAAAGTCCCAAAACTTTACGGGCCATTTTTGGGTGTAATAATTCTCTTTGTATCTCAAAAAACGGAGAGGACTTGTTACCTTGAAAAAATGTTAAAAGATCAGCTTTCCAAAAGAAGTGGTTGGCAGTTTCACAAATGGCTTTTCGTGCCTGAAAAGTTTTCAGGACTTTCGAGAAACGGGCCCCTGGTTGATGCAATGGGTGTTTGAGCATTTTAATCTAGCACAAGACCTTGAAAGCTCTGGCAATGTTCAGGCTACTACTTAAGACAGACTTCTGCATCCATCCTAGAACATCTCTGCTTCGCTTTGCTCCTAGTATTTCCCTCACACTACAACTGAATCCCCTTAGAACATCCACCAATTATCCATTATAATGTTGGTTTGAGTGATTTTGTAGCCCAGGTACTGCCTCTTAATTTCGCATCGTACAGTAGTGGGGCGTACTTGCAGGTTTTCTCCTCGTCCTTCTGTTTCGGGTTCTCAATCCAAGGGCAGCTCATCTCCAAAAGGGTTACTGTCTTCCTCCCAACAAGTCACGGCAGGTCCCAGGTCTCTCTTTTCCTTCTTCTTACAGGACAGTAATTTCCCTAGTATCCTTGCTGTCCCCAACAATGCTGTTTTCTGGATCACTTCCAACCTCACATTCAGGCCGGTTTGCTTCATGTATTCCTTAAAGTTGACTGATACGGCTCCAAGGGCCCCAATAACAACAGGCACTACAATGACTTTTCGCATGAGCCAGACTTTTGCCATTTCTTCTTTCAATAGTTGGTGTTTCTCTAACTTTTCAAGTTATTGTTGTTGTTGTTGTTGTTATTTTTATTGTTGCTAATTAATTGGGTGACTTTGCACCCACGAGCAGTATTGCTCTAAGCTTGAGCCTGGGACCGTATTGTTGGCTGAAGTTTAGAGCTCATCTGGGTCAGCTAGATATTTTTGAGGTTGACCACTGACCAGGTATGGTTTTTGATGGAATTGCAAGCTCAAACCAAGTTAACTTATTGTAAGAATAAATAACCCAGGAAGTCTGCTTTTAGGCTTGACCAAATTTGTTTTTTACTTTTCAAAATGGCCGCAAGCTGTTTTTTTTGACATGAAAGACAATGAAAATAATTAACTGTTTTAAAGAAAATGCATAATTTATCAAGCAATCACCTAAACGTAATTATATTAAAACAATAACTTTATAATTCACCTCAGGCCCCGTGAATATCGGTGAATAAAAACCTTGACTTTGTCTCAGTTTTTATTCAACGATATTCACCTTGCTTTTGGGGAATAATAATAATATTGTTAAATATCAAGCATTTACTTCTGAGAGGTTAATCTGTGGAAGTATCTGATGTAGACTTATCAGAGTGGCTTTAACTACATGTAATAAGATTATTTTAAGATCAACTCAAAGCTTCCCTGAACATAATTTATGCAGAAAGGTCAAGAAAGTTTATTTTTTATTTTTGTTATCCTTTGACGCATGTAGATACAGTGTATCATATCTCAGTGTTGGAGAGGAAAGAGAAAATTGTTAGTATCGGTAAAATGTTGGTTAAAGTAATTCC
Source organism: Montipora foliosa (assembly GCF_036669935.1). Classification (NCBI taxonomy): domain Eukaryota; kingdom Metazoa; phylum Cnidaria; class Anthozoa; order Scleractinia; family Acroporidae; genus Montipora; species Montipora foliosa. The sequence continues at coordinate 41,830,380 of NC_090877.1, read as the reverse complement.
TTAGTATTGCATTGCGCATCCCAACTGCGCACGATTTTGCGTCATTAGCGCGCGCACATGAGCACGTGCGCGTACAAAACGTAAGAGATTTCCTTCAAACTAAACCCGATGGGAGGCACGGTGGCCTCATGGTTGGTGCGCTTGACTCCAGATCGAGTGGTCCGGGTTAATTCGGGTCCTGACAGACCGACTGCTCCTTTCCCACCTATGGTATTCATGTATACTTATGTAGGTGCTAATATCTCAAATAATTAACTTTAAAATGTTAAACTCCCAGTCGTGAGTGAAGACTGCCAGGAAACTTACAGTTCAATAACACAGAATAAACAAATGAAGACAATTAATGTGGAAAGTAACGTTTTAAAAGAATTGGTTTAAATATATGTTGCAGAATAAACTCATTTAGAAGTTTGTACATTAAAAATTTTAGACATAATACCCATTCAACTGTAGAATGTTTGGAATGTATTTGGTTTCTTTAAACATTTTCAGGTACGCATGTTGTGAATTTCAGCAGAGCCTTGAAACCTATCGTAAAGAGTTTTAAGTTATCATTTTTCCTTCTTGTTTAGTTTTGTTGAGTCAATTACAAATAAAATGTATGAACTTGATAGTGAATTTCGTGATTTGTGGTTACTCATAATTTTTGAGAACTTTTATAACAGCAATTATTGCGCCCATAACTCAAGAAATTCACTCACGCTCATATTCGTGTAATAAAAAAAAAGGTTTTCAATGATGAACTTGATTGTCGTTTAATTTTATTAACTTCCTGTAAATCGGGCTTTCTTTTTTTCTGAGCTAAAGGAAGACTAATAATTTCATGACTTTGCCGCCGGTTGGATGTTGTTGATGGAGATAACTTATTTTTCTTGTGTATTTATGTACTTAGTGAGATCACAATCCAGGCATGATGTCAAGATTAGTTAAGCACAGGAACTGCTGTACTCTCAAGAGGGGTTTTCGGTGTAAACGGAGAAGCAGCTGCCTCCACGAAGAGCGAAGTCTTATAAGACACGAAGAAGTCCATAATGGATATAAGCCTTACAGATGCAAGGAGTGTGGGAAGTGCTTCAGCTTTAGAGGAAATTTAACAAGGCATAGCAGAGCACATGATGGAAAGAGAGCCTATCAATGCAACCAGTATGGCACATGCTTTAGGGATACATGGAATTTAATGTTACACAAAGGAGTCCATGCGAAGTATAAATGCAAACAATGTGGCAAGTGTTTTAGCCAATCAGGAGGGCTGAAGACACATGAAAGAGTTCATACAGGAGAGAAGCCGTATGCATGCAAACAATGTGGCAAGTGTTTTAGCCAAGCAGGAAATCTGAAGATGCATGAAAAAGTCCATACTGGAGAGAAGCCCTATAAATGCAAACAATGTGGCAAGTGTTTTAGCCAAGCAGGAAATCTGAAGACACATGAAAAGGTCCATACTGGAGAGAAGCCTTATGAATGCAAAAAACGTGGGAAGGGTTTTAATCAAAGACAAAGTTTTAAGACACATAAAAGACTGCATATAGGAGAAAGGCCTCATCAATGCAAACAATGTAGGAAGTGTTTCAGCCTAGCAGGACATTTGAGGAGACATGAAAAAATCCATACTGGAGAGAAGCACCATCAATGCAAACAATGTGGCAAGTGTTTTAGCCTAGCAGGAAATCTGAAGACTCATGAAAAAGTCCATACTGGAGAGAAGCCCTATAAATGCAAACAATGTGGCAAGTGTTTTAGCCAAGCAGGAAATCTGAAGACACATGAAAAGGTCCATACTGGAGAGAAGCCTTATGAATGCAAAATACGTGGTAAGGGTTTTAATCAAAGGCAAAGTTTTGAGACACATAAAAGACTGCATACAGGAGAAAGGCTTCATCAATGCAAACAATGTAGGAAGTGTTTCAGCCTAGCAGGACATTTGAGGAGACATGAAAAAATCCATACTGGAGAGAAGCCCTATAAATGCAAACAATGTGGCAAGTGTTTTAGCCTAGCAGGAAATTTAAGGAGACACGAAAGAGTTCATACAGGAGAGAAGCCGTATGCATGCAAACAATGTGGCAAGTGTTTTAGCCAAGCAGGACATCTGAAGACACATGAAAAAGTCCATACTGGAGAGAAGCCCTATGAATGCCAACATTGTGGCAAGTGGTTCAGGGAAAAAAGACATTTAACAAAACATGGCAGAATACATGCGGGAGAGAAGCCTTATCAATGCAAACAATGTGGCAATTGTTTTAGAGAAGCAAGGATTTTAAGGGCACATGAAACTGTCCATACTGGAGAGAAGCGTCATGAATGCAAACGTTGCGGCAAGTGTTTTAGCCAAGCTGGAAATTTAAGGAGACACGAAAGATTGCATACCGGAGAGAAGCGTTATGAATGCAAAAGTTGCGGCAAGTGTTTTAGCCAAGCGGGAAATTTAAGGAGACACGAAAGATTGCATACCGGAGAGAAGCCTTATGATTGCAAAGGTTGCGGCAAGTGTTTTAGCCAAGCGGGACATTTAAGGAGACATGAAAGATTGCATACCGGAGAGAAGCGTTTTAATCGTAAGCAAATAAGAAAGTCTTTTCGCAACAGAAGAAATGTCAGGAAACAAGAAAAAGCACAAGAACGTTCGTCAAGCACAAATGAAAGTGAAGTAGAAATTCATCGCCCCTACACTAGACAAGGCCATAGTTCGAACCAGGGTGCAAAACATAGCTGTTGGCTTTGCCAGGAGGAGTTGAGCAGCGAGGAGCTGCTTCTTGCACACTACCAAAATCACATGACATTTGAGGAGCCGTCAACTTCAACTAGTTGATTATGTGCTTTTTTAACTACACTAGTTGGCCATTGAATATACCATCGTTTTCAAGATTTTGCCGGCTACCTGTTTATGAGGGATTCAGCAGACGCGTGTGCGCAATTTTCTTGTGCTCGTTTCACACGCGTTTTTTGGGACGTTTATTTCTGGTCTGCACTGTAGTTATCTGTCCAATCTGTTTGAGTTTCGTGGCATTTCGTATATATTGCGTTCTCAGTCCAACAATAGATTGTTAAAATCGTAAATGGTTTGAACCCAGGAGTCATATCAGTGTGACGATGACTTCCGCTCAGGTTGTGAAAACAATGGTGAGTCAACAGCATTCTAAACAGTCCTTCTCAGGACTACACTCACCCGGACAATCGTACTTCACTTCATCTTTCGTTAGAAGTTTCTAAAACCAGGTTACTATCGTATCGGTGTCTGACACATGCAGACTGCAGACCGCCCCCAACTAACAGTTAGCTAAAGTGAACCGTTTTAAGACTTAAATACATGTACTGTTTATCAGCGCTATTTGAAATGGGTGTTCCAGATAAGAGTCGGATCTCGGGTCAATAACCCGACAAAGGAGGCTTCCTGACCCGACAGATGAAATTAAGATATTCAGTTAAATATTAAAATATTACAACAAAATTTTAAAAAGCAAGACGGACGTTTCTTGGCGTTGTTTAACTCTGAAAGCGACGAACGATTAATATTCTTCCCAGTAGTTCATTCAATGTAAACAAGAACCCTGACACAAGGGGCGTTTTCCATTTACAAAAAATTTCCGGAAATTTCGGTGGAAAGTTCCATCGGGTGAAAAACGTGTTCCATTTAACTCAGGTCCGTTCGCCGCCCAGTGATTGCGATTTTACGCGCCAAAATTTAAAAATGTGGCCGTGAATAGCCTGGAAGTGGTAAGACCTTTCAAAAGTTGTAAATGGAACACACATGCCCATCGGAAAGTTCCCAACGGGAAAGCAGGACTACCTTTTCAGAAGTTCCGTTTATTCCGGAAATTTTCCAGTGGGACGAACCAAAAACGTGTGTTCCATTTACATCCCAACCGGAATTTCCGGAATTTCTTGGTAAATGGAAACGCCCGAGGTGATCACGTGCACCTTTCAGTTTGCCTAGCACG